>NW_010179001.1:34955-36301 GCF_000695765.1 Mesitornis unicolor
GGCAAAGCTAATCAGGTTGTATTGATACTGGTATTTTACAGTTATACAACACGATCCGTACGATGTACAGAACTTCCTCTGGAAAACACGAGGGTGGGGTCTTAAAAGCCTGTCTGAAATCTACCCCTTTTTGAAGCTAATATTGAGTAGGAAACAGAATTATACCAAGTATTAAAACACCCAAATCTTACCTTCTAAAAAAGGCTTTTCAAGAGTCCATTATTATATCTGTCCAAAATCCAGAGAGCACCATATCTGCCATTTCCGCTGACAAACTCGGGAGGAATGAGAAGTTCTCATGATTTCACACCCGTGATTCCCTTTCCGTAGACCTGCCACGCTGCAGACCAGTTTCACATTTAAACCAGCAGCTGCTGGAGCGCTCCGTGCTCAGAAGCGCTCTGAAGAGAAGGAGCCATGGCGAGGTTACACAAAGCCACCTTTCAGCTGCCCACGGCCACTGGGGCTGTCACGGGACCACTGCCACCATAACAGCACTGCCCAGGCCAAGGTGACACCCACGGCGAGGTCCCTGCGGCACTGAAGGGAGCTCTCAGCCCTGCTCAGCTGTGCCGCGGTCAGGCCATCGCCCACCCTCAGTGCCCTTCTCTCCCCTTCTGAATATTTTGAGAAAACTCACTTTCCCAGGAGATGTCCCCGGCCCCGCTCAGGGTGGTCCATCGTCGGACCACAGCAGTCTCCTCTGGGAGCTCATCCACAACCAAGGGTGTTTTATTTCCAGCCCTCACGTAAAATATGCGTGTGCAATACGTGCTGCCGAGCACGCAATAGGTTAAACAAATCGATGATAAAGTATTCTACTTTGTTATTTTTCATTACCCTAAGAAAACATCAATTACATTTTCTATTTTATGAGTGTACGCAAGGGGATCCATTACAATAACAGAGGTTATAGGACTGGGTTTGCTGCCTGTCTCCTAAGCAAAAAGAAGAGTTAGTTTTTAAGGACAAAGAAACCGGCCCAAAGGAAGCACCCCAGCAGATCCGCACAGACAGCTCCTATCCTGATTCATCCACCTGACTCCAACTAATTAAACATCTGCCTCCACGACCTCCTCTGCAGATTTATCTTCCCCAGTACGCAGCACTGACTGGGTGTCACAGGCTTCTCCCCAGCCTGCACCATTCCCATGCACTCCCCCGGTGGTTGTTTGGGCAGCGACAGGAGGTGATGCACTGTTCCCATTGTTATTGTTCCCCTGTTGGGGACAGGGCCTCGGCGCCCCAGCACGGCTGTGGTCTGGCTGTGTCCTCTAGAGACAGCTGAAGGGCCAGGGCTGCAGCTACAAAACACACAGGTTATTCCGGCACCTGCATTTCCTGCT
>NW_010179001.1:36332-38300 GCF_000695765.1 Mesitornis unicolor
TAAACCGTTGTTTTAAACGGTTCATACCTCCAAGGCAAAAGTCTTATGACACCTAGAAAGGAAAACTGCAAGGGACGAGAAATAATTTGAAGAGTCTGCAATAATTTTACCTAACATAACACCTAAACAGAGCTAGGCACGACCAGAATATTGCTGCCACGAAACAAAGGTTGTACCCAGCTGCTGTCTCCTTCTCCTGACCTGTATCCTCCTGCAACAAATAACCCTTGGCTTGGAGTTCAACTCAACAGCTTGGTGAAAAGCCTACTTGTAAGCTGCAGATTGCGGCCTGAATTAAGTAATTAGGAAAACTAGTCCGGTATTTCAGCCCTGGTCATGCTGGACCTTTCCTCCCTGACTACACCACAGAAATTCTGCAATTTCTTCCTCACCCAAGCCAGCCAAGGTTTGCATTTTCCTACAAACACAGGACTGATTTGATAAATGTCACTTAAGTCAGTGGTGAAAATCGGTCAGAAAGCAATTGCTTGTACAAGTACCTGAAAACAGCATCAGCTGTAAACACAATAAATTCATTTGTCCTGTGAAGAGTGGTCTGGAGGCACGTGAGAATGTGCAGGAAAGTTTAGAGGCAAGGTTTATTGAACTATTACAAAAGCTTTAAATAAACACGTTCAGTCTACTTTTGGGTAGTACTTTTTAAAAATCAGAACAATCAACTTAAAGGGAAGTGTGGCTGAATGAGAAGTAACGCTTTTCCTAAATTACGTCTTATCTTTTATTCAGAGCTCTGACATCCTAATCCACTGCTTAATAATGACCTGAACTGCGACGGCACAGGACCGCGGTGCTAATAGTCTGATCTTAAACACGTTCAGTCTACTTTTGGGTAGTACTTTTTAAAAATCAGAACAATCAACTTAAAGGGAAGTGTGGCTGAATGAGAAGTAACGCTTTTCCTAAATTACGTCTTATCTTTTATTCAGAGCTCTGACATCCTAATCCACTGCTTAATAATGACCTGAACTGCGACGGCACAGGACCGCGGTGCTAATAGTCTGATCTTAAATTCCATTTGTCTGTGCATCTCCCGGTGAAAGAAAGGGGCACAGCCACTCCAAATACGCAGAATCCGGTGGAGAGGAAGAACGGTGACAAAATCTTTCCCTGCTCCCACTCCAGCCTATGCACTGACTCTGGACGTGCCCATGCATGAGCTTGAGCTGAAAACTGCAGACAACACCAACTATTTCAAGAAACCCGATTACACGTGCAAAAGTAAATACAGCTGTGAGGAACCAGGCGGTTTTTAGTCCTGACTTCTGCTGCTGTTATATCCACAGCAGGTCACATCTCAAAGAGGTGAGATGTCACATGGATAATTTATAAAAAACAATTAATTTATTATTTAATTTTAAAACCCCAAAATTACATATACATGCTTACACACCCTGTTACTACAAAGGTTTCTGTGCGGTAGAAATGAATTTATTAGCTGAAGGAATAAATGACAGATCCATTCAATTTCTGAACTACTGAGCAAAAGCAACAAAATAGAAGCAAGACCACATTTCAAATGGACAAAGAGTGAAACATCTGTTACACAAAGGAGAAAAGTAGTCTAAAGACCGAGCTAAGCGAATCCTTTAGCCACCCCCCTTCTGGAAGAGAAATCTGACCCCAGGAAATAAATAAAAGTCACCCAAAAAGTGAACAAAAGAGGTGTTTGAAAAAACCAGAGCACCATTCATCGCAGCTAACGACTTGTTCATTATGAGTGATGATGGATAAAGACTTCTCACGCTGAGATGAAATCAAGATTTATATGCATTGTTTCCTCTCCCAACTTGAGGGAAGATCATCATCATTTAATTCTATCTCTGCGGCCAGCGATGGGCATCCAGAGAGCGCGTTATCAAACGGCGCAGTCAGCTGGCGAGGGCCGGGACCTGCAGTTGGCACATCTGGACCAGCCACCGGCGCGGGGTGAGCGATGACGCCTGGCCA
>NW_010179002.1:0-364 GCF_000695765.1 Mesitornis unicolor
GGCGGGATGCGCCATCCCCACACCGCCCATCCACTGCCGAGCGGCCCGGCCCCGGCCCCCGCCGCACCCCCGCGGGGTACTCACCGGGCGGTGGCGGCGTGGTCCCTCTTCGGACAGGTGGCCTCGGCCGCCCTCGCCTGTCCCCGGGGATGGGGAAACGGGAGCAGGAGTACGTGACCATGGCGGGGAGCTTAAAGACAGAAGCTGCTTTACCTAATGGCTTTGAGGAAGGGGGGAAGTGCGAAAAATTCTAAGCAGATCTTAACGAAGCCGCTGAGTTTTGTCTTCTCGCTCCTCGGGCAGGCGAAATCCACCGCCCAGGCGGCAACGATTTCCACGCTGTGGTGGGCTTCCAGCGGCTTTT
>NW_010179002.1:395-6198 GCF_000695765.1 Mesitornis unicolor
TAATGGGAGTGGGAAAAGTGGGAAAATGACATGAGAACCACTGCAGGTATGGATTCATTTGTCATAGTTCCCAGCTGAGCACTCTACACTTGAATTGCCTTGGTTTATTTATATTACTAAACAGGAAAGGAAGTGTGTCTATATTTTAGACAGTGTTCACACAACAAACTATACTGGTTTCAGCTGACGACAGCTCACTCTGCCATTTTCTATATTGCGGACTGGTCTATAGGTCTGCCTCTATGCATACTTTATGACACACCAACACTAGCAATCAAGTTACTGGACCATAATGAGCCAAATTCAGGTAGCTGCATGCAGGCTTCTAGCCTCTCCCATTTTTTAGATGAAAAGCTGAAATTACCATCATTTCACCCGTGTGTGCAGGTTATCTTGTATGAACTATTGTCACTGAAGTAGCTGCTTTGTAGAAAACCTCTCATGGTTATTGTGCTGAGCAAGTGAGGACAAATTCTTTGACTTATTTTAAACATACACATATAATTTATACCAGGGTTTTATTCTAATATAGCAATATAAACAAATGTTTAGAGTAAATTATTTAAGTTATAGAATCACAGCATGGTTTGGTTTGGAAGAGACCTTAAAGATCATCCAGTCCAACCCCCCCTGCCATGAGCAGGGACACCTCCCACTAGATCAGGTCAATCAAAGCCCTGTCCAACCTGGCCTTGAACACTTCTAGGGAGAGGGCATCCACAACTTACCTGGGCAACCTGTTCCAGTGTCTCACCACCCTCACAGTAAAGAATTTCTTCCTAATATCTAGTCTAAATCTACCCTCTTTCAGTTTGAAACCATAACCCTTCATCCTATCACTACACTCCCTGATAAAGAGTCCCTCCCCATCTTTCCTCGAGGCCCCTTTTAAGTACTGGTCTATCAAGTCTTTATTTTACTTCTAAATTCGTGACAGTGACAGAATCCCCACAGTGCCGTGTCAGAACTTGTGGCAACAGATAAAAAGATCAGATTGACACAGCTTCAAGATTAATTTTATTTATGCTTACAACCCTATTTAAAAATGAAAGGTTTGCTGTATTTGTTTTAAGTACAGGTTGCTCATTGTATCTAAAAAAAAGGATCTACCAAGATAATGCTAATGAAGCAGCAAAGACTCAATTTTCTATTTTTTTTTAATGTAATGGAAAACGCGGTCTGGCCTTTGAGTAACTTCTCTATGCCTTTTAAATATTTATTGTGATTAAGCTTGGAGGAGGGAAGCAGTAGAAGCTTAGTATTATTTGAAATATTTTCCACAGCTTTTTTGAAGGTTATTATTCTTGGTTTCTATGGGAAAAGCTGTTTTGGAAAATATATACAGCAATATTTCAACAAAGCAACATAAATAAAGAAGAACTTTATATAGAGAAATACAAGAAAATCCCAGATCTTGGAGTTCATCACTATGAAAGGTGTACAAAGCCACAGGACTTGAACAGGGATTTATAAACCTTCTGATCTTTGACGAACAACTGTGCTTAAGTGGTGCAGCAGTGATGTTGGAGGAACCAAATGCAATGCTACTGTTTGTCTTGGTAGCTCTTAATCTTGGCTGAATCTGCATGCATAGTTACAGCTTAGATGCTACACACAATATAACTTTTCAGATCTCCAGTTTGATTTGTTCTGTTTGATAAAGGTTTTAAAAAAAACCAAACTGTCACATTGGCAACAAAATACACAAGACTTGGATTACACTCTCTTTTTGCTTCAAAAACCTCAGAAAACCTGAGAACTATTCTTTTATTGTTGGAGGGCTTTTTGAGGCTGTCAAGAACAATGTAAGATTTCTGTGTCTTCTAAGAGTAGAGGAATTTCATCCTAAATATGACAAAGTAGATTTTTTTTTGGTGCTATAACTTAAATTCTACCAAAACCATAGTCTCATTTATATTAAAAATGAGAATGACACTGTGGATTTTGCATGTGTGTGTGTAGCTGGAAGAAAGATTGTCTCTTTATTTTAATCTATGCTGTATTGAATTTGCGCCCTCTAGGCTGACATTGGACAGTTCAGACTATTCCTGTGTGTTGCTCAAAAAATATTCACTATTTTCTAAGCCAGCAAACATACAAGTTGGATTTCATACTCTCTGCAAACAAGACAGGACTAAACGAAGAACAAGTTTATTTTCTCTCATTGAACTCAGCAAGGTGCTTACACTGAGTAGTGTCATTTACAGATTTTGGGTTTTAGATACACAGTACTCAGAAACAAAAAGATGTTTAGGCCTCTAATTTCAGTGTGGATGTCTGAAAGACGAGGTAGATACTGAACACTGAACTCACCTCACTCAGGATAAGGTGGCAGCTATTTGGTTGCTTATGTAGCTGCTAGTTGCCTAGACTCCATATATGGCATTTGGAGAGAAAAATACCCTATCAGATTTTAATTATTTTCATCCTAAAATAGGTATGTACAGCAAGAAAATATAATAAAAGGGTAATCATCATGACAAGTATCTTGTAGGAGTAATCCTCACCATTTTTACTAGACCTGGTAGAACCCGCACAATCCTCCCACATCCCTTACCATCTCTGACTATAATTCCAGAAGCTGTTGTACTTGAGCACTGCTATGTTCTATGCTGTGATAAATGTACAGTGTGAGGAAAGATGAAGCATCAAAACTACAAGAAATCTCTTTTATAGAAGATGAAATTAATTTGCCTATACTACCCCTGAAATCTGACATCCATTGCATACTAAATACAGCATTTTTTGTTATTTGCACTATATATAATACATTCATCAAAAAGCCACTACCATAAGAGGATGCATTCCTTAAGAAGATCCATATCTTCTTTTTCAGGCAAGATATGTAGTGCAGTTGTGCTGCTTTTCAAAAACCCATTCAACCATAAAGAGTCCCATATCTGCCTTTTATCTAAATTTTCATACTTCAGTCTCTGAAGTTGCATATATCAAAGCAGGAAGCTTTTTAACAAAGTCTCTGTTCAGGTTTCTGGGAACAAAAAAGAACTTCTTATTAAAATTCACCTTCATAAAAAAGACAAACACTAAATATATTTAAAATCATTGTGGTCATCTCAGAGACAGGAAGACCAAGCTAGTACATGTGTATGTGTGTGTTAAGTAATGCATTGCTTATCACTCCAGATGCAATCAAAAATGAACGCCATCTGTACAACTCAGATCCAAATCTGGTCTGTAGATGTATCGCCATCATGTTTCAAACTAAAGGGTGATTTTTTATCTACAGTGAGACAGCTTCTGTATATAATTAGTTTTAGAGCGAAAACGTAAGGCAACAGCCACTAGTGATAAGAATCATATACA
Source organism: Mesitornis unicolor (assembly GCF_000695765.1). Lineage (NCBI taxonomy): Eukaryota > Metazoa > Chordata > Aves > Mesitornithiformes > Mesitornithidae > Mesitornis > Mesitornis unicolor. The sequence continues at coordinate 3,720 of NW_010179002.1, forward strand.
TACGACATGTTATGTCTGAATAGATGAAATTATATTTTCAGAAGTTCAAATTCTCATTTCCCACTTCAGAAAATTCTAGATGAATATATGAGTCCATAAAACCAGAATGCAGTACATCCAATATTATTTTCATACATTGTATTGTGTCCTGAGCAGCTGATGTGTATTTGCACTCTTTAATTTAGACTAAAATAATCCCCAAATTCACTTTATCTGTAGTTATGGCAATATTATGTTGTTGGAAAAAGTAGCAAATGATATTCTGATTTGTGTTTTTCCACAGAACAGAGAAATAAACTGTGAGAAAAAAGTGAGAGGAAGAGAAAGGAGAGAGACTTTAGAGGATGTCTCCAGGAACATTTTTGTATTTGAGGAGAAATACAGCTGCATATCCATCTATCCTTCATTGAGCAGAGCCTCTTTCTTGTAAGTCAAGATGGCTTCATTTAAAGTGGATATTTGGCTAAAGTAACTCAAAAGATGAGATCCAAGGAAAAAAGACGGAGGAATTTGGTCGCTTTCAGAAATGATGATGACAAGCAGGTCCATTGTGGAGCAGTCATGTTCAGAAGTTTCTCAGATTCGTATGCTGTCTAATCCTTACCTCTCAGCTCAGGTAACTAGTATTTAGCTAAGCCGGTTCAATACCAAGTGATAGGAAATCCATTACTAGTAGAGTTAGTTGAAATTTTGCTTCGATAAGCTTTTGACTTAGTAAAAAAAAAAATCAAAGTATTTTTGTAATTCTTCTAGTTGTGACTTAAGAAAAAAACAGCCTTTTTTATTACTTCTGTCTTTTTCTTCCTTTTTTACTTCTTCCCTTTTACAGTAGCAAAACACCAAGGAAGAAGTTGGAAAACTTTTTTTCTGGCATATTCAGAGTTCTTAGTATCACATATTTGTTGTTCATTATTATAAAATTATTATAAAATTATTCATCCTTATGATAAAAAATGAAAAGTCATACCTGAAAAATTTCTCTTTCTGATTCCTATGACATTTGTTTCAGCAGTTTCAATATGCAAAGTGCTATCCATATTTTGAAAATCTTATTTCACGTCGCTTAGAACAAACTATTGTGAATCTCCTAAACTGTTTTAAGACATGGTATACAACATATGACATATAATACACCCAAGTTGCAGGCCAAGTAGTTGAAAGCAGACCACTGTGTAGTACTGAAGGGGAGAACTTTTAAAAGAGCAGCCCTGGACCACATCCAGACTGGGTTTGGAAACATGTTTTGAGGTTAAAGGGTAGGATAGACTCAGGTTTTTTTCCCACATTACTAGAACCTCCTGAACTGTTTTCAGAGATTTCATTGAAAAATGACAAAAAAACTGATGGTGTCTGTAGGACCCTGAGGGGGTCAGAGATCAGTACTGTTCCCTCCCCTTTCCAGCCACAGTCTATAAAAAACTGAGGAGGCCCGAGGTTTTCACGGGCTTTTCCTGGCTTCCTGGGTGGTTTTCCTGTTGCATCTTGGGGCGGCTGGGGCTACCTCCACGTGCTTGGCAGCATCCATGACCTTCTGTTCCCAGCACCACTGTGGTCCCTGGTGACGAGTCACAGCAGTTGCAGCGGCCACGAGGCACTGCTCAGACACTTCCAATCGGGACTACTGGGATCGGGTTTTGTATATACTTAAATATCCTTTGTCCCTTATTAATTCCCTTTTCCCTTCCCCTGTTGTTTTTCATTAAACTTCTTGCAGTCTTAACTTCCAACCTTGTGTGAAGCATCTTTTTTTTTTTCTCTATTCCCTTCTTTTAATCCTCCCCCTGAGAGGGTAGGGGACAATAGAGAGAAAATCCTGCTCGCTCTCTCTCTGACCCTTAAACAGAGACAGGATAATTGGCACCCAACGTGGGGTGAGTTTGAAAATTAATTTTTATTATTATTTTCCCCAATGAGACAAGTTGGAAGTTAATACTACAATGCCTCTCATAACTGTGCTTCTGTGAGTCCTGTTACAGGATGCCTTTGTGACCTCTCTTAATTTTGTTCTGGTGTCTGTCATGCTGACTTGCCCTGTCTCCATGGATGCGGGCTTGAGTTGGGTTAAGGATTTGCCTGAGTACCTTGGCCACTATGTCATGAATATGCTTATAAAGAATGATTCTATTCCTTTGACCGGCAAACTTGAGACACAGGGCTTTGGAGGGATGAGGAAGGGTTTTTACGATGATGTGTTGTGGTTCTTCATTGTAATTCAAATGGCGCTAATTGTAAGGCTGTGGCGTGCTCAGGTCTCTTTGCGTGAATAATATTGTTTTAAAAGCCACCCTGGCAGCCCTGGCCCTGGCCCCGTTTCCCGTCCCCGGCCCTGGTTCTGGTCAGAGCTCTGGCCCAGCTCGGGCTCCGGCCACAGCCCTGGCGCCGGGTTCGGCCACAGTGCCTGGCCGTGGCCCCAGTGCCCACTCCTGCTCTGGAGGCCGCTGCCCCCGCCCCCGTTTTGGTGCCGGCGGGGGCAGCAGGC
>NW_010179003.1:0-1427 GCF_000695765.1 Mesitornis unicolor
GCCCAGGGTCTGGGTCTGGTGCTGGCCAAGGATCTGGGGTCCGGTGTCAGCTGAGTGTTGGGGTCCAGCGCTGGCCAAGCCATCCCCCACTGCATCCGGAGCAAGATTTCACACCACGACCACCTCAGCCCAGCCCGGCACGGCCACCAGTCGCCAACTGGAGCTGTTGGGGCTGTGCTTGAAACCGTACAAATACAAATGGGTTGGGGTCACCTGCCCTCCAGGAGCTATTCCTGGTTGGTTTTGTTTGTTCCGTGTGGTTGTAAACACCCTAGCAATGCAAGTTCCTGATATTCTCGTGTCTTCATTCCACCACCTTTCTCCTTTGGTGCTGCTTTACCTAAAGTTTCACTCTTCCATGGAGAAAACCACGATGGGGAACACAACTCCCAGGCCAAGGCAGAGTGGGAGACAGGAGCAGCTGTGCTAACCAGGGGTGTTCAACGCCTGCTGCTGCTGCCCACAGCGGCAGAAAAGGACTGATTGCAACCATTTTCATTGCCCAAATCCCTAAATACTCACCTGCCTCCCGCAGGCTCGAAGGCAGGGCCTCTGCACTGCTTATCTGCCTGAGAGAGGGATCCCAGCAGGGAGCTCTGCACTTCCCCTGCTGCTTGACGGTGATTAGAGAGAGCAATGGACTGGTTTTAACCCCCTCGGAGCTGCATTTTACCCAGTTTCGTGTGTGTTTTCTCACAGTGCGTTCAGTTGGAGGAGACCTAAGAGTGATGAGGCAGTTCAAGGTTACACCACAGGACTGATTGCAGGTGGTTTAAGGAAGCAGTTTTTGATGCTGAGGGTGCTGAGGCCCTGGCCCAGGTTGCCCAGAGAAGCTGTGGGTGCCCCCTCCCTGGCAGTGCCCAAGGCCAGGTTGGACGGGGCCTGGAGCAGCCTGGGCTGGTGGAGGTGTGACCCCATGGGGGTTGGACTGGGGGGGTTTGGGGTCCCTTCAACCCAAATTTGCTGTGGTTTTGTGATTCTGTGAGCGTGTTTGTAACTAAAGCAGCAGCAGCGTGAACATTGAAGTACTTTACAAACAGCAGCGATGCGTTTCATCCGTAACCAATACGGGCTTGGAGAGGGAAGTCGGTGAAATCCTCCCCGTTAAGTACATGGGGAATGGTGAAATAAGGAGAGGCAGATTTGAGAGACTCTTGCTGTGGCGCATGGCACCACCCTGTGTTGCTTCTGGGGAGCTCATGCGGTACAGCCTCTGACAAATCTATGGCGATGCCCATCTCAGTTAAACCTTGCAAACAAACCCCTCGTCCTTCACTTGGAAACCTGTTAAACCATACTGGGAGAGTCTGGGACGGCAAAGGCACGGGGTCCCCAGGTCCAGTCCCAGGAGCAATGGGAGAGGGAAGGGAAGGGGAAGGGAAAGGGTAAGGGAAAGGGGAAGGGAAGGGGAAAGGGGAAGGGGAAGG
>NW_010179004.1:0-29381 GCF_000695765.1 Mesitornis unicolor
CCTAATATTCTGTGATTCTGTGATTCTGTCCTTATATCTTACTAATATTTATATTCTAAAAGTTTATTATTATGTGCATGTAAGTGTACTGTGACAGTCTTTGTATTTCTTTTCCATAGCATGGCGCATGGCTGACAAGGACTGAAAGCTATTCTCGATACACTTGGTCATGAGTATTAAAATATTTAATAATGTTTTGCTTATTTGAAGGCTTGTCTGAGGAAGTACTATTTTCTGAATCAAAGGATCTTTCCTCTATTTCACGACTGTGTAAACAACTTCCATAACTTTAGAATAGTTATCATTAGCAGTCAGCCAAACAGGTTTGGAAAAACAAGTTTTCTCTGAAAAGGGTTATGCAACTTCCTTGGGCTGGGGTGATTGTCTGCCAGAAAGTGATTCTCCAGAGTGACATAAATGCTGTGAATTTTTATCCTATTCCAGGGAAGAATGTTGCAGGCTTGAAACAGCTTTTGCATTTAACAGTATTCCTGAAATTGTACCTTTCAGTTCAACTTATTCCAAAGATGGTGTCAATCATGGCCAAGCTGTTCTTTATCTTCAAATACGTATTTAACTAGAAAGCTGGTAGGAAGAATGGAAGGAAGAAAAAAGTAGTAGTTAAAAAACTGTTTTCTGTACCTTTTTATAAACTGACTCTCATAAATACATGTTTTAATACATGTAGTTTTCTTTCAGAAAAAATGGAATTTCCTTCAACCCAACAGCAAGCAAACCACTGAGGTTTGCACACAGCTCAGTGACCAGATAATAAACATCTGTTATGGTTTTGTTTCTGGACGATCTCTGGGTCTTGTTTCTAGAAGTTGTGAGTAAGTATGCTGTAATCTTACAAAATTCTTTCTACAAGTGAAACTCAGACAAAGATGACCTGCATGACATCTTTCCAACTGCTGTGACATCTCTCCTGCATCTGTCCTCCTCTTCAGGTCTAAAATGATTCCTTATTATTTCTGGAACTGAGCAAGCATTCATAGAAACATAACCCTGGTATATTTGGAGCACTAAGTGAATTTTCTTCTAGCACTGTAAATGCTTTGTGTATTTCTATAATCTATTTAAATGTAGAAAACATGTTCTGATCTCACTGAAGCGAGGAAACCTCTTGTTGTTACATTCAATGAGAGAAGAAGTGGCAGAAGACAAGGCAAGGCAAGAGGAGAGGAAAAGGGAAATGATCTTGTCACTGTTCAGACACAAATATTAAATTAAAACTATGAACTTTCCAAAGGGGAGCTACTGCTGGGAAATAACACACTATGCAGATTAAAATGTATTTGTTTAGATTTCCTAACTACCCTGGCACTTTTTAAAGAAGAGCTTTATCTTATTATAGAAACTCAAAAAGAAACTGGAAAGCTGTATTGATTATTTCAAATGATGACATAATAATGAAGCACACTTTTCCCTCCAATGCTTTCTTGAAAATGTTAAAAATGTACTATAACTTAAAATGTATATTTATGTGAGTTTTAACAAATTCCAACTAGGAATGACAGAAATTACAAGATCTGCAAACACAAGGGGTTGTTTCTTTACTGGAAGAATTTCTCTGTTGTTCAAAGACAAAAGAGATAATAAATTTGGAAACACATTTGCTCCTTTCCATTAGCCACAATAAGGTCAACGAAAGAGAATATGCATAAGAAAACACACAATTTTTCTCTCTTATCTTCCCCTGATCTGTAAGTGATAGGTCCTTAGAATAATTTTCAAGATGATTCACACAAACTTTAGCTATCAGAGCTGTGGTCCCTGGTTTGATTATTGCCTTTTGATCTAAATATTTGTTGCTTAATTCTCTCACTTTACTTAGGCATTAATAAGATTCTTTTGTAAGACCATATCTACCTAGCAGTGACCTTAAAGTTAAGGAAATCGTAACAGCTCTGAAGTCATCCTCTGGATTCCCAAGGTATTGGGTGCACAACGGTCAACTGAGACCTGTACATTTAAAGTGTTCAGAGTGGATGTAAAACAGTGTAGTTGTAGAGCAGAAGAGAATGTGGGAAGAAGTGTGTCATGAGGAGGAAGTAAGTCATGAGCATGTTGGAGGAATATGAGCTGGGTGACTGACTGCATCATGAAGTGTATGAACCTCTGGATTATTATGTATTTTGAGTAGAGGCTTTATGAATTCCTCTTGCAAAACAACTCCGCTAGTAAAATATGTAATGATCTTTTCTTACTAGTACTTAACTAGACCACTGGATTGTGATAAGTATTTTAGCTTTTCACCAGCTGAATAGACTCATTACACATTAGTGTCTGAAGTTCATATCTTACATCTAAACCATGCTTCCCCACCAGGTTGTGGGGGAAAACAAACAAACAAACAAACAAACAAACAAATCAGGAAAACCTGTTTTTTGTACTACACGCATTTACAACTCAGGCTCTTGCATAGAGAAAATCATCCATCGTGAGAGATTAGTTTGATTCTTGCATTCTGCACCCAGAATAGCAACTGAATGGCATTTAATTAATCTTGTATTTAATTTAGCTTTATCAGCTTCCCACTTACCATATCACTGAGAGTTCCATTCTGTAATGCTTCTTCTTCTCATACACAATATAGTGAGCTTAGGTTCTTAATTTTGTCTTGAGGATTCAGCTAAGCAGTGAATCATCTCACTTAAATTTTACATAAACTTTACAAATGCACAGGAAGGTCTATGCATGTCTTACAACTCACTTCAAATTCCAAAACAGGGTTTCAGTGTAATGTAAGCTATTCATAGGTCATGTACTTCCCCTTTGTGCAACATAAAATCATTGACAGAGTGCACAGACACAAATCTTTAAAATATGTCAACATAAGTATAAAGAATCACTATACAAGGAAGAAATCTGTTTCCTTAAAAAGGTGTATCAGGAACAACTTAGTAATATTTCAGTGATGTCAGGAACATCACGTGTGTCTCAGGTATAGCATCTGTAAATCTACCAGCCATGTCTGTCTTTTAAGTTGTCAAATACAAGGTGGCTGGAAGTTAGTATCAGGTTTCTTGTGTGTACTAGCTTTGGAAACCAGTGTGCCATATCAATTTAGGATTCAAGCAGATTGAACAGAGTACAGAAGTGCTTTACATATATTAACTCAGCAACTCTACAACAAAATTCACATGTAGCTCAGCACGAAACAAATATCAGCATAACATAACAAGAGAAAGCTGGTCCAGGCTTCAAATCTGAAAGCAGGAAGGATGGATTGAGAAGAGGAGCCTAAAGGAGAAAGAATTTGAGGATAAAGTGTTTTCAGGAAATGAAAAGTAGTTCAAGTGACACTGAAAACAGAGTGTGCTACAGAGATTGTCAGACAAAAGGCAAAGAAAACCAAAGCAGTCGACAGGAAAGATGGACAATTAAATATGTGCATACATGCATCTATACCTGTATGTTTTTAAATATAGGTGGACAACTATAGGTAGGAATTATCTGTACAAAAGTATGCTGTGTTTGTTCTACATCTAGCAATAGCTTTCACAAGAAAGGATCACTGTTCCTCCTTCCAGGGGTGGCACAGGTGCCTTTAAAAGCCTCAGTGTCCTGAATTTCTAGCCCATTCAAAGTCTGTGCATAATCTAAGCACAGGATCTTCCCATCTCTCTTCTGTCATCCTTGATACAGGCATGCCAAGGAGTTTCACAAGGACAGAAAAAGGTGATGGAAGTCTGGACAGAAAAGACATGTTCAAGGTCAGGGATACACAGGAATCTACTGCAGCCAGAGGGTCAGGTTGGGAGGAAATAAGCTTATTTATAGTGTGCCTGGCTGTACTTTGAGGCCAGGTAGCTTAGTGGAAGGAGTGTGAAGCAAGAAAGTTCCTGGAACTTCCCCTTCATCCCTCCCTTCATCCATCCAGACTGTGCCTGACTGGGACAGAGTTTCAATGAAGGACCATGGTCTACTGACGAGGCAGTGCAGAATATACACAGGGATGCACAGGAAGAAGCCTGCATTATTTCAGAAAAGATGAAGGGAGAAATATTCTAAAAATTTAGGACTTCTTTTGAGCAGTGTTTCTTAACAAACAAAAATGGAATTTATAACTGTTTTATATCATTGGTTATGATGGTATCAGAGAAAAATAATCTACTTTTTTTCTGTGTCTTCTAAAATACAGTACAAACAGAAATTCTTTATGAAAAGTGATTAAGTTTAACAGTACTTTTAAAAAAACCCTATTCTTTAATGAGGAGCGGCTGAGGGAGCTGGGTCTCTTTAGTCTGCAGAAGAGGAGACTGAGGGGAGACCTCATTCATGTTTATAAATATTTAAAGGGTGAGTGTCACGAGGATGGAGCCAGGCTCTTCTCGGTGACAAACAATGATAGGACAAGGGGTAATGGGCACAAGCTGGAACACAGGAGGTTCCACTTCAATTTGAGAAGAAACTTCTTCTCAGTGAGGGTGACAGAGCACTGGAACAGGCTGCCCAGAGAGGTTGTGGAGTCTCCTTCTCTGGAGACATTCAAAACCCGCCTGGAGGCCTTCCTGTGCAACCTCATCTAGGTGTTCCTGCACCGGCAGGGGGATTGGACTAGATGATCTTTTGAGGTCCCTTCCAATCCCTAACGTTCTGTGATTCTGTGATTCTGTGATTCTGTAGCATATATGACTGAAGTTGTTCTGAATTTTAATTTCATTCCTTTTTATTTTAGTTAGCTTAAACACTTACCTATGGAAAATATATGTATTTGCAGTAGTTTGAATTATGATACAGTGCAAACTCAGTTCAGCTGACAAGTTCAGTTGCATGTGTATATCTAAACAAATTATACAAAACTCACAGTAGCTTGAAAGGTTTCTCTATATTTCTGAGGTACAGAAAATGCTATGATTATTGTCCTTTAGTTTTACAGGCACGATTTTCTGAGGTTATTTTTGCTATATGCAATTGTTAATATATTCCCCAGTATTCTTGTCTGTTTCAGATGTTGCATCTTAATTAAATTGGAAGCAGCGTGGACAAATTGAACTATTTTCCCTTGTGTGATTGCTTATTTCCTTAGAAATTAAAGAAATTTTTCTGATATGAATTGTGCAAACTTTCCATATGTCATTTATATGAAACTATATAGAAGTTGCCTTTTTTCAGTAAGCTGGAGACAAGATTATCCCAAGACTATACACAAGGGAAACATAATACAAGGAAGAATGTGTATCATTAATGTTAAAGAAATTATCTCAAGGCAGCTAGCAGAATAAATAAAGTTAAAATGTATTTTCTATTATTATTAAAATAGTTATCTTGCAATGCTTAAGCGTATCAAATGAAAATTCAGAGTAATGAAAAAGGAAACAAGACACTTCATAACATATCTGAAGAAATGATCAGGCATGAATTTAAATGATTCATTCATATTTGTTTGTTACAAATGTAAAATAAAACTAGTAAAGCAGGAATATAAAACAGATTTTATTTAGGATTACTAATTGGGTGATATGAAATGGATCAATATTATAGGTTATAGCAATTCTTGCATGTATGAATGCCCTGGCAGAAATTTGGACGTTACTTACCTTGAATAAAAATGCACTTTTTTTTTCTAATCATTTTGTTGGTGTTATATCAGTAAAGTATAATTTAAAACTAGAACAGCACTATACAGACAACATGAGACACTATTTATGCTTTCACTTTTGAAAAGCCAATGCTTGTATGAACAAAATCAAAATGCATAGTAAGAGCAACTGCAGTATATGCACATACTATTGTCGACTTATGAGATTATTTAATTTCTTCTATTAAAATATTTCAATAGAGAATATACTAGTATATGTTCAGAATGAGAACTTTCTGATAATAATTCTCAACTCCACTATGTAGTCAACATAGTTATCAGCAGAGTAACTTAATCCCTGCTGTCAGGAGGCTGATTTTATTAACAATAATGATAACTATAATACTTGATACAAACCTCAGCAGTAGGACAATAGAAGGGGCTTCCTTGTCAAAAAGACAGGGGAGCAAAGTGACATGCAAAATATTATGTTTTGCACAAGGATTATGCTACAGCTTCAGGATAAAAGGACGAAAGGATGATGGTTTTAGGATAGACATTATGCCAAGATTACTGGACATAAAAAGCCATTGATTAGCAAGGATAAAACTCTAGTGCATGTTACAGAAAGCTTAATATTTTAGTGTAAAAGATTAAAAGGATGCATAATTTTCAGAATCGGGCATATTCAATCAATATAAAATACCTTCCTTGCATAACACTTTCAGATATTCCACTGGAAATTTCATAGTCAGAGAGAGTATAGATTTAGACTCCATTGCATCCACATCTACATTTCACAGTCAGTGAAAGAAGAATTAAATCAAACAAAATTATATACCTGCTCCTGCACTGAAATCAGACTAAGGATAAAATCAAGCTTTTCTTCTTTAGCCAATATCTTAAAAAGAAAGAAAAATTTCATTTCTCTGGTAATTCTAATAATTCAATTCTAGGTAGAGCTTGCCAACAGCAGTGTTACTTTCTACCTCATAAAACATCAGTATTAGTATTATGAGGCTAGTAGGATAGGTGAACTTGGTTCATTTTTTTAAAATAGATAGATAATTGCTTTCCTATTGAAACTCAGCTTGGATTTAATGTTCATTCCCCACGACTCACTGAAGGCAGTAACAAACCTGAAAAGAGATGGAAGACAAGACCATGCTTCAGAACGGACTGTGCTTTTCCTCAATTCTATTTAAAGTGTATCCTCTGTTTTATTCATCTAAAAAGACAAGGAGATTCAGAACAACTCTACTTCTGTCTTCCATTGCACTATAATAAATACATAACTGGCTTCCTGAATTATAGATTGAGCACTGAATGATAAAGAAAGAAAAATTTCATGGCAGCATAAATATTAGTTTAAATTACAATTAGGGCCCGCAAACATGACAGGAAGAAAAGCAAGCAAGCAAGCAAACAAACAAACAAACAAAAACAATGTTAGTCAACAGAATTCTTTAAACTTAAAGAAATTTTTTTAAAATATGATTTGGGGACATTTTAGATCAAATTTGTCAAATAGTTTTAGTTGAATGGAAAAGAAAGAAAAACTTGGAAATTGTATTTTTTTTTAAATTGTTTAAATTAAATATTACTTTTAAGAAATACTGAAGCATTACCCTTTCCAAATTTGTCATTTGGATTTTCTTGCAGAGTAAAGTTCTATTAGGAAAAAATTCTTTATTTAAAGCATGGTCAAACATTGGAAAAGGTTCCCCAGGGAGGTGGTAGAATCACCATCCTTAGATGTGTTCAAAAATCATGTAGATGTGGCACTTCAGGGCATGGTTTAGCAGGCATGGTGGTATTGGGTTGGGTCTTTTCTAACTTCAATGGTTAAATGAGTCTATGACTCTAAAAGTGGTAGAATATTAAGGAATAAATAATATAATTCTGAGAATGAATTAAATGCTAGTTGAAAATTAATATAAATTTTAAGTTTCCATTAATATAGTGATCATTCCCATCCTCTGTTGCTGTCTTTATCAGCTAAATTAAATTATGTGCAATTTCTGTTGCTTAGATTTAGCTGAAAATGCATGAACAAAACAATACAGTCCCAAGAATCCTCCCAACATGCAAAGGGCCAGAGGCACTTTAATAGACCGTAAGGAACAAACTGTAGGAACACATTGATTAGTGGCCTTGCGATTTTCTTTTTCAGGTATTTCTTTTATTCCTGTAATCTGCTGTGGCTCAGAATTATACCTGTGATCCAGTGTTTTTCCAAAACAACCTGAAGAAGGTTTCTTGAATTATATGTATTTTTTGAGAAATTGTGATTCTCATTAAAGAAAAGTAATTTCAAACATGCTTTCAAAAAAGAAGAAACCACCACTTACAAATTTGCTTCAGAGAAAACAAAGAGCTAATGAAATACAGTGTGAATTTTACATTATTTTATAAATAGATCTTTATCAGAAGATGCAAATAAAACGAAGCAATCTTCATTCCTAAATTACTAGTTTGAATATCATGTTTTCTTTATCTGTTTGCTAACTTCTGAATTATTTTTTGCCCCTTCATGAAATTTCATGACAAACTGTGATGTGGTAGCAAGGTACCATATTCAGCAGTGCCAAAATTAGCATGAAACTGATGCTGGCTTGTAATTAGAAGTAGACATATCCAGCCTCATTTGAGTTTATTTGGCAGCAAAGCTTGCTTCAAATTTTTAATCCCAAGGCCAAAAGATGCAGAAACCCTTTTATTACTACTTTTTGAAAAATGAAAAGTACTGCCCCACAGAATTTAATTTACATTATTTCTCCAGGGAGATTTTAACTATGTAATGTAAAGAGGAGAAAGAGACCCCCACAGTGCTGTCAGACTGGGAAAGAACACTATTCTTGTGCCAAAGGGTTTATTTCCAAGCAGTAAGATTTTTCTCAGACACTCTAAGCAATCTTATCTCCAAAGGTACTCAGTGCCAGAACCTTTCACAAAGGTTTCTCATGTGAGGTATTTGCTGTAACAACCATCATAAAGATCATGTGAGAAGTAATACAGTGGGCAGTAGCAGAGCTAGATGACTCCTTTGAGGTCCCCTTTTAATGCTAATATTTTTTAAAAGCCGATCAGTGAGTATAATTGCATGGAGCTTTTCTTGCATTTGGCAAGTGATTTCCTGAGGTCTGGATCCTGACCTGTAACAAGACCCTTGAGAATGCTTGATTCAAACTAAAAATGAGGTCTAGTTATATGACATTGAAACTATAACTGTTTTCTCCCATGTTTATGACAGTGTAATTTTACCTTCATATCAATTTCCCTCTTTATATTGAGTCTTAGAGAACTTTATGACTGGAAAAATAATGCCTATTAAAAAACCTAATGAATTCAGATCCAAATTTTTCAACTTTATCAATATAAATCCAAAACAGTTTTTCTATTTGTAAAGAGAGCACTGGATACATTAACCTTTTTTGCTAAAAATAGAAAAATGGTAATAATTTGGTATCATTTCTTCCTATGTTAAGATTGTCATCTACTTCTTTACCTAAATACCATCTTTATTGTAATATCACTTACCAAAATAATGAGTTTAAAAGTCCTTCATCTTCTTCTTTAATCTCCTCACCCATATTTTTGTCACATAAGCTTGCTTAGCAGTGATATTTTTTCAAGCTATTTTATTTGTTTGCTTTGTCTGAGCTTGCTTTTTTTTAAAAAAAAAAAAAAGTTTAGGTCAAGAAGTTTGACTAATCCCACACTTTATGACATGCCAATACCTATCTGTGACAGTGTGATAGGTGTTTCCTACAAATTAGAAATAAACATAAAAAGCCCATAATTTTTATATCTCCAGCAACTACCAATCTGTGCACAGGGAAAAATACTGAAAATTCCATAGTAAATGTAATGGTTAGTGGTGTCAGTTTTTAATGGCCTCTATTTTCTATAAATATTTGATAACAATCACATATAGTATTGTTACTTTTTTTTCTAGAGATCTCTGAAACAAGATTATCTTTTTTGTAGCATGTAGTTCTTTTTCTCTGACACTAATATTCTTATCTGCATTTATAATAATATAAACTTCCTGACAGCATGTATATCAATAGATTCCTTAAAAATTTGTTCTATTTTTCAGTCTTAAGCTTAAAAATAAATCCTTGCTTCTCCCACCAAAAGTCATCCTTTGAGATATCTTGACAATTAATCAAATCTGGCTTATATATATGAAATAGGCTTTACCATGATACAACTGAGTTGATACTGATAAATTTGATGGAATTCCTCTCATTCACTTTAGACATCTGCTAATCAATGGAGATCAAAAGGCTTGTTAAGGTGACGTTCCTTAGACCTAAATTAAATATTTACTCTGGGATGATATGTATCATGTCCTGCTCTCCAAAGAGAGTCTGGACAGTTATCTCTGATGTATAATGAAGGCATTAAATGAATCTCATTCAGATTTATTATGCAGGACATGTTGAATGCACTGCTAAGAAATATATGCAGATATGATAGCTCTTTAATCCAAAAAGTCTCTTAGGAATTTACATCTAATTTTCCTTCTAAATAATTTTTTGATGTCAATACTCTAATAAAGCTATGTAAATTTATTGTCATTTAGCTTTAACAGTCATCTAACTTAGCAGCTCAATAGATACAGAAATTCATGTCTCCAGCTTTCCACTATTTCTTTTTCCTGTAACACTAGAACATTAGCAGATAAGTCCTGCATGTGTTCTAAAGTTTACTGATGACCGCAAATACAGTTTCTCTTGATTATACAAGGTACTTCTTATATAGCCATCATTGGTCATTCACAAAAGGAGGGGAAAAGAGAAGACTTTATATCAATAAAAAGAACTTCAGGTTTGGGGTGGTGTTTTTCTCTTTTCTTTTACTTTTAAGCCAAGTAAATTACTTAAGTCAAGTGTAGAATATGCACATATTTATGAGTTACCACTGTTAACACACTCTATGTTATCCACAAAACACACAGAATTGTAGGAAAGCCACATTAATAGACTGCATCTAATTCCACATTCCTATAATTTCTGCTCTGGATTCTCACTCTTTCTAGAGCAGAACTTGGATATATCAGCTATGTTTGTACTAGAGCAGAACTTGGATATATCAGCTATGTTTGTACTATACCAGAACTTGGATATATAGAGTTTTATATTGGAGTACTGAATTTCAAGACAAGGAACTACTTTTATTAAATGAGTCTGTAGAAGTGTTTCATACCATAAACACTAGTGTTAAATTCCTAGCAGAATTCAGACACATCTAACTGCAATTGTACATTCAAATACTGATTCAGCTGCCTCCTAGAATCTCATGCTGCAAGTAGACTTCAAGTAGAGAACAAAATTCATGTGAATATGTATACATTTTATTTTCACCATCTACCCAGTTTCCCACTATTGAAGGTACAGAAACCTCTTGAGTTAAAATGAATTTCTTTGCATTTTGTACCTCTAAATAGATTTTCCTTGCTAGAACTTCTCTAAATGCAGTAATAATAAAACAAAATTGGAGAAATTGGTTATTTGTCCCTTTGGCTACCCTGTGTATAACAATATTTATTAATTTTAGACTTGTACCAGAAGCCAGAGAAGTCAGAAACATGCTCATTAGTCACTATAAAGAGTGGTGATAGTATTTTCTTTCAGCTAATTTCAGCATAAAGGGACTTTAAACGGTCAAGCTGGAAATATATTTACAAATGAGACAGATGTAGATCAAAAGGTTCATCTGGCAGGTATGCAAGTGTCCATTTAGAAAAGACCTTCAGGATCTTGTATGTCACAGATTTCATTAAAATAAATATGAAATTACGTTTCTCACCTAGGGATTTGGATTTCACTGAAGTATAGGGATTTCCTTATATAAGATTTCCTTAACGAGGTCTTAAAGCTTTGTAGTGTGATTACAAAATTCTGTGGATTTCAGCAAAATTAGTACAGTGATCACATTGAAAATGGTAACTAATCTGAGGATCAGTATGACTGACCAATCTTCTTAGTCTCCTTCTGTGGCTGATGGAGAGAGACAAAATCCTCTAGAAGGCAACACAGAGTAGGAGTTTATCTGTGGTGTTCCAAATCATCCTGCAGAGGAGCCAATTTCTAGATATTGGACAACTTGGAAAAGAACATCATAATATAGACATCTACATTAAATATTTCATTTTAGGAAGGCTCATACAACTTGATATGTTGCCTGAAAGCATTTTCAAAACAGGTAATTTTTGAAAGGAGGATAGCAAGGGAATACATGTGATCATCAGTTTTATGTGATCCAGCTAAAAACTTTACATTAAAAATATAAGATGCATAATGAAATATTAACACAGAGCAATGGCAGGTAGTCTTTGTTCTATGAGATTTGTGTATGTAAACACATGATTATGTATGGGAAGGTGAAGAGAAAATAAACACAGAAGGATTATTTGTAGCAGGTAGAAATCAAGCTAAATATCTCCACAGCAAGTTGATACTGTGAAGGACAAGGATGACCAGAATGCAGTTTTTAATTAGGTTTGACAGACTTTTGAGAAAGGGAAGCATCAGCACAATAGCAGTCACCATGTTCAAGGACTATAGCCAGAAAGTGTAGTCTCTGAAATGCATTAGCATATTCCAAGGCTCTCTAGCATTATGTTTTTAGTTAGAACTGAGCATCTCTCCTGATTCTGAGGAATAGCACATACTCTACTACATAATCATAAAAAAGGCACCTGGAATACAGGCTTCATTATTTGTAAACTAGGAAAGCTGTTGTTTTTACCAGGTATTACAATGCTGCGAATTCACTAATCTCAGCATAATGAAGGAATGGGAATGCAATCACAAAACACAGCTGCTATAATAAATCCCTGTTAAAATGTATACCTCAGTGGATGGCATAGCACCTGGTTTTGCCTAGTGTAGCTCTAGTTTGATAATGAATTTGTAGGAATATCTTAAGCTGGTGGTCTCTTTTAGTTTAAGAAACTGTAAAGACAAGAGAATAATATAAGAAATCAAGCAAAATCTCTGGAGAGAAGATATTTTTTTCTGTCATTTTGAACATAACACTTGCAAGAGCTGTTAAACAGGTATCATGTCAAGAAGGGGAGAAAGTTGTGTGCCATCTCACTTTCAAGTACCAGAGGGACTGACTGTATGGATTTGCTGTGCAAAACTGGAATTAGCAAGAGAAATTGTTTTAAATAGTCTTTATAGGTAGTTACCTGGCATCTTCCTAACAAAACAAATTTATGGGAACAAAGCAGCATCCTTTGTGATCTACAACTGTCCCAAAAGTAAATGCTAGCTGTGATAAATCGTCTACTTATTCTAACAGAGCTGCAGTCTCCTGAAACTCTCCTTGCTGTGGTTGGTTTAAAAGCAAACACTTCCAGAATAAAAAAATTAAATAAATATATATTTAAATGTATTTTTCCCTTTTTATTTTACATTTAAGGCACAAAATAACACAGAGAAGTTATTTTCTCTAGTTGAACATATATGCTTTCCTTTTTTTAAAATTTACTCTCCCTGTCCTATCTGCTAGGGTTATGCATCTCAAAAAAAAGATCCACTGAGTTTAATACTGCAGCAATGGAGCAGCAGTGAGTCTTCATAAAATCATGTGACTGTCCTTGTAAAAGTTCTGTGTGCATTCTCAGGTAGTGAAGAGAACCATTATTATTGTTATTAATGCTGAGAAAATGGTATTTGAAAGTAAAAAGAAAAGGACTTTATTAATACGGAACATCTCATTTTCCGGTGCTGGTTATTAGTGTTCTATTGGCATTGCCTATAGTTTGTCTTTATTCACTTTGACTGCCGAAATTTTCTCACCCTTTCAGCCTACTCCAATTTTCCTTCTTAATGTTCATCTTAATGTTCACTATATTTTAAGACCTGAATAAGAGAGATTTAAAACAGAACAAACAGAAAGCTTGTTTGGAAAAGAAAGCAGGCAAATATGTCAAGGAATTTCTTATTTACATTTTCTTCTCTCATAAATACTGTGTTAATATCTCATATTTCAAAGGTTCAAACCAGTCAATTGCTGAAAATTCTGGCTCTAATCTAACTGAGAATTTAAGCACATGTATAACTAGAAGCTTATACAACCATTTCTTTGAAGTCAACAACCTTACAGAAGTATAAACTGAAACACAGCGGTTTGTTGAACAAGAAACAGAAGCAAGCTTTCAGTTCTAGTTCCTAGAATAGACAACACAAAAGTAACTTTTACACATCATGCTTCTGCTCTTGCTAGTTTACATATAAGACTATTAACCTGGGCAGCTTGAAACAAATTAAAATTAATAGCACATAATTTTAAGGGTTTGTTGGTTGGTTGGTTGGTTATGGGTTTTTTGGTGGGTATTTTTTGTTGTTTCCAGATGATAACTGTCCTGACAATTGGGATTAGAATCCTTAGAATATTCCTCAACAGCAGTACTCATCATGTGCAAATTTACCTATCACTTTACTGAGTTTGTAAGCCAAGAAGTGTGTTACAGTGAGTCATTGTATTACTCTGATTTTGACCGATATGTACAGTGAAGTATGCAATTATATTTTATGTATTCTTACAGATTAATAGGAGTAAACATGTCTGGAGATGTCAAACACTGTTTTCCATGAGTCAGGAGTATTATAATAATTACAGATGCTATCCTTTTCAGTCTGGAAGACTTACAAAAATAAAACTATGTTCATTATGTATGAGCTAGGATTTCTTGGCAGTACATTGCTGGAGATATTTGTTAAGGATATACAGTAGTAACTGCTAAAATACATGACTCAAAATTATGGCTTTTAATAATGGATTTAAGGATAAGATAATGATTTTTCCCACTGCATATTCCTTTCTCCCCTGTTATCTAAATCCTAAGTCTCACAATTTTATTATGGTACATATGGATATTTTTCAGCATACCCTCATTGAATAAAAAAATTTCATTCTTTAACTACCCTTATCCCTTTCCTTACACTTTTTTTCCTCAAGGAATTAACTTTTCAGAAACATCTTAAAAAAATACACAGAACTCAAATGACAGACAAGTAGTTTTCATGGTGAACTCATATTTATGTATATCTAGGAACTCAAAGGCCAAATTCTTAGTCTTTTAATACAAAGTTTGAAGAAAGCCATTTTTAAATTCAAGGTAGCAATCTCATCCTCTGGTAGAGCTGTAGGAAAAATCCCAATTTTTGTTGTACACACTAAAATGGTAGAATCAATTTGTGACATCAGGTGCCTTTGAAGAAATGTGTTGTGTAGGAAAAAGTCTCATCCCATCCCTTAATATTAGTTATTCTACAGTTATTTCAACTATTTTGTATACTTAAGCCACATAAGGATAAATTGTGATGTGTAAATTCCACTTCCCAGATGATCTAATAAGTAGCTTGAAGTAGATATCTGGTCTCCATGAAAGTCAGTTATGCTGAGCTGGATCTTAAGCCAAAGTGAAGACCTGAAAAGCATCGTACGTTTCTCTTCTGCCCCCTATCCTGTCTTGTTGACTGCAATGATGGAAAACTTGGCGATAGATAAACACTTTTGAAAATCCTACACAAAGTTTAAAAGTCTAGAGAGTTATTCAAGCTAAGTGACCAGCTTATTCAGTTTTCTGTCATTTGCATAATGCCTGCCCACATGAAAGGTCAACTCCAATACATTTGTAGAATTTTTAACCATCCAGTCTAAGTTGTGTTATACTATTATGGCATATTATAGGAATTAATTAATGTCTGCAAACCTCATTAACAGTCTTTGCATGGTCTACCTAAGTACCACATGTTGTTATTACATTCAATTTATTTACTCTTCCAAATCAGTGTATTCTGCCATTAAATTCTTGTAAAAAATCACAATAGGAAAAAAAAAGACACTTTAAATCTCTTCTTATTATCTGGGTATCTTTCACCTTTGACTTTGACCAAACATTTCTTGCCTTTGTGAAATTTCAGTTTAGCTTAATTAAGGTGTTGCTTAATCAGCTGTGAAACATTGAGATTAAAAAAATATGCATACTTCCATACTGTTTTACTGTATGCAAAAGCTTATGTTTACAGCAGTTTTGGCAGGGAAGAAAACAAAACAAAACAAAACAAAACAAAACAAAACCAGGCTGTCCAAAAATCAGTAAGCTAGAAGAGAACAGATTAAGCATACAGATTTTTTTTTATTTCTTGTTGTATGCAAATTCTTCCAGTTGGATCTCACTTTCCTGTAACCATATATTATTGGTCTCAATGAGACAAATGACATCTTTTACAGCTTAGTTTATCCATGTACCATGATAATGTTTTATAAACCATTTTGTACATTTCATCTTTCATCATTTTAATATGCAGCAGCAATAATGCAAACAAATGGAAACTTTTTCTTCTGCTTTCATGAAAGCATGCCCATCTGATGTCATTACAGACTAGTGATATTTCCAGAGAGGATGCATTAGCATTAAAAATAAATGCCATGCATTCACATAAAAGCAGAGACAAGTCTATGCAATAAATCAAGGTTTTAGGTTCATGTTATTCAGTAATGTGTAAGAAAATGGTTACAAAAAAGCTTTTACCATATATATATATATGTATGAGTACACAATGTATTTATTACTTTTAGAAAAAATATTCCAATGCTCTTTAGAAAACCTGGATTCAATTAATGTCAAGGAATGTGTTTCTTTCACTAATGAGAAGGGTGGCTAACAGACCACCAGTTAATCTACTAGACAAAGACTGTGTGAAGAACAGCTTAGTAGTATGTGTTCATCTGTTCTAGAAAACTCTTCATTAAGATATATTTAGAAACAAACTATTGTGTCAGTTCAAGGTTGATTTTTTTTTTAAATAGGACTTTCTATATGAGTGTAAGATGTAACTTTGCTCATATTTGCTATGATAGATGAGGAAAAAGAATACTGTGGTATCTGCATCCAGAACTGTGACCCAATAAATATGATTTTTGCCGTCTCTAGTAAAAGGCTTTTGGCTCTGTCTTGAGATGAGATCACAGGTCTTGGGACTGTGCTGGGCTCATCTTGGCCAGAGACAGGGCTTGCCTTGGCTGGAACTGCGCTGAGCTGGTTTCAGTGCCCACCTATGGGCTAGGTGCTTGTTACCTCCCCTGCCTGAGCTTGAGCTCATTGCATCCATAGGAAGGGTCTGGGAAACCCAGGGCATCTCCATATCTGAGCAAGGGGAAACTGGAGTCACAGTGGGAGCAGCCAGATGTCAAAAGCCTGAGGTAAGGAAATATTGAAAAATGAATTCAAGTCTATCAAACTAAGGAGGTAGGGCCCACCCCACTCCACACACTTCTATGCACTTCAAAAATACCCTCTTTTTCCTGGTGAAGACTGTGATGTTACAAACTCATTAAAACCTTTCCATCCTGCAATTCATAAAGCATACTGAAGTGCTGACCACAGATCCCAAAGAGACACTGGAAGGGTGAGAATAAGATCAGGTACAAGGGGCAGATCCACATACAACAATTATAAGCGTATAATTACAGACCTATTGGAATAATTTATTTATTTAGACTATTGTACTTCTAAATAGATAATTGTACTAAAACCAAATTCATAGCTGAATGTATATTTTGTGATCCTTTTTGCTAACAACAAGATTTTGAGTGTAACAGAACATAGCGACAAGGCAATATACTGCCAAAGAGCAAATTTGTTTGGTTCTCTTTTTCCAGTTGGATGAAAAAAAATCTGCAGTCGTCACACGAGAATTAAAATCTTGGAAGGGTAAAATTAAAGTCATAGTTAAGTAATAGTCCCTCTGTTTTCCTCAAGTCTGCTCTCATACACTGTCTGTGCCTGAACATTTAGAGAAAAATAATAATTTTTTTTGCCACAAAGTTCTGTCATTCCAGCACACTGTCCACTGAAATGCAGAGTTAGAAAGACAGGTAGCTAACACTTGCAGACCAACAGAATATACATGTGGCATCATGGAAGCAAACAAACTTGACTCTCCTTGTTTATACTCTAATCCTGTAATAGGAGTGAAAGAGTGAGTTTCTGTGCAGCATATTATAATTTGCACCCCTAGCATCTGGGGTTGTGCCTTTACTTACCACAGACTAAGAAGAGTTTGTCTTGGTCAATATTTAATTGAAAAAAACTTGAAGGAGCAACCAGAGGTTCAGAGACTTTAGGTGCTCTTCCGCAATAATATGCCAAAAGCAGTCTTTATTAATAGTCTTCCTAAGACAAAGGTCTCCTGATGAATATTCCATAGTGATCATAACAAGGCTTAAATGTGCTTCTCTGACACATACCCACAGAAGGTTACCACTACGTGCCATAAGATGTTTAGTTATGGAGCTCAACACAACACTGAGCTTAACATATAACAGGGTACTTGTGTTGACCTGCCTTAGCATGAATTCAGCCCACAGTTTTTATCCTAGATTTACATACATATTGTAATAGGTTTAACCCAGAGTGCTCCAATTTGGAAAAAAGCCTGGAAAATTGTGTTTTGAATTGGAGTGGTTTGCCTTTCCTATTTGGTTTAAATGGAATGTGTGAATGAAAGATATGAACAGACAGAATTAATTCACCTATTTTTTTCTTCCAACTGCTTGCAAAAACCCACTTCTTATCCTCTTTCTTTTGTGAATGAGTGCATCTTCTCAAAAGTATCTCTGTAGGAACTATTTGCATTGGAAACTCCTGAGAGAAAAAAACAACCACAGAAGCAACTGTATATGCTTTAATTTAACTTGAATAATTCTATTTGTTATTTAACTGTTATATTAATATAGTAGAGTTTAACTGCATGATATTGAAATACTTGTCTTTTTAAGGAGGCATGGTAGGAAATCAGGAGAACATTCAAGTCAGTTTATTAGAGAGTGGCTCAGACAGAAGCTAGACTCCTGTTTTTATATGTAATGGAAAGGAAAGATGCTTAAAGGCAAAATTTCACAGGTTTTGAGAAAGTATTTATCGGTTGTGTTCCTCTCCTTCATGAGTTTGACTAGCTAAACCCAGCATTTTTAACATAAAAGGTTCATCAAAAGAAAAATAAATTAGAAAAATTGGTTTTCCCTATTATGTTATGAATAATGAAACAAAATGTAACATAGGGCTACATATTACTTTCTATAGCATTTGATGCTGCAGTGTGTATAATGGACATTATTCACTAAATCAGTGTGTATGCAATATTTTGTTATCTATACATCATTGTATACATCATACATGCCTCTCTCTGTCTCAGCTAAATTAAAGTTCTATATTCAAAACCTGCTATTAAGGGAGAATTCTTAATGTTGCTGTAGATTTTTTCTTGGCCATTTATCAAAATAAATTTTCTTTGTTTCTCAATGACTTTTTTCATAACTGTCTTGTGGGATGAACGTGTATTATTTCCATTTTACAGATGCGGAGTGGACATATATACAGGTTAAAGTTGGACATCTCTAGTCAGCATGGATGCATCATTTGAACAATGGAAGATCTGGGTTTTTTATTATATAGCACTGCTCTCTTCACGGCTGAGAGGACTCAATACTTCTAGATTTTGTCATCCAAGTTTTTTCACGATGACCTGACTAGGGAAGATATAGGATAATTTGACTGATATTCTGCAGATGAATACATCTCCAAAAAAACAATTATTAATATTCAGCTCAAGTAATATTTTGTTCTTTAGGTTCAGCTCCCATAAGTTTTTAAAATTTTAAATGTCATCTCACTTCAAGTAAATTTTAAATGTCATTTCACTTTGAGTTTTGGGTTTGAAAAATGCCAAAATTTCTAAGTAATCCCTGTAAAAAACTCAAATATCAGAAAAAAATATGAAAAAGGAAGTGTCTATAATGCCTACATCAGATTATGTATAGACTGTTATAATTTTAGCCTCTAAATTGCAAGATATTGATTCCCTAAAGAAAGTCCAAAAGACACTGAGTTTTATCAATATAATTACAATTAGTGACTAGATACTTATATGCAAGCTAGGCATGTGTCATAATTTAGAAAAGAAAATAATTGTCATTTTAATATTTTTTCTTACAGGTTACCTGGTTCTAGAGCATTGATCAATGGAAATTAAACCAGAAATTCAGACAGAAACTTGAATTTAGAAAAACGACAAACTTTGAAGGAATGTGAAGAATTTTTTTTTTTAAAGCCAAGAAAAAACCCAATTTTATTTCTATGCAGAAAATGATAAAGTGTTTTAGTCAATAAAACAAATATTATATTTCTTAAAAATATTGGAGAAAAGAGCTCTAAGTGCTTTCTTTTACATATTCATCAGTGATATATTTGTGAAGGTAAATGGCATGTATAAGCATATATTTCTAATTACTGACATGCAAATTATTGTTACTCCATACTGCATGCCAAGTCTCTTATCTGGCTTTTTGCCAGTGCAAATGCTTACTTCCTAATATCAAATTCAGTCCACACCAACACTTAACATATTTCAAATGGCCTGATTATAATTGCACATGCTGTGAAGTAGAGAATACAAATAATACAAATGTGTTTTGTCATTTTTCTGGATAACACACTGTAGCATGTGGCTGTATTGAGCCTTACATAACAGGTCCTCATTCTCAATGCAAATCCCACACTCTGTGGAAATACAAATAATAGTATCATGTGTGAAGGCCCAGAGGTTGTACTGATATGAATGCGTAGCCACAAATTAACAAACAAAGCATGAGAAATTCAAAGAACTGAACAGTTTCCGAGCAGTCAAAAAAACCCAAAAGGAGTCAAGCAGGATTGAACCCAATGCTGGATTCAACAAAGAGATGAAGGAAATCTCAGTTCTAATTCTATTTATGTCTTACAGTAAACACTAATTGGATTTTAAAGAAAATTGACAGTAAAGACTAGAACCTTGATTATTTCTCAGCTACTGAGTACCCTAATCACAAGGCTATCAAATCAGAAGGCTGTATTTCTTCTTTAACCATTCCCTGGGCCTATGAAGCCCTGTGTCAAGGGATGAGAGAAGGGTCTGCATACACTAGCTTTAGTCTGATAAATAAGGAACTTTCACAGATTTTTTTTTTATATTTTTTATAAATCACATCCCCTGACATGACTGTGTGAATTTACTAGCCGCTGGGATAAACAGAGAAGTGCCTGCTGCAACTGCACGTCAAAGGCAGAATTGTTACTTCTTGCTAGAACTTTACACTTAGCGTTTACACTTAGCAGAGGGTTCTGGATTGTCTCCGTTTAAGGCTCAGAGAGCAGGATTCTCTCGCTATTGTCCCCTACTCTCCCAGGGGGAGGATTAAAAAAGAGGGAATAGAGAAAAAGATGCTTCACACAAGGTTGGAAGTTAAGACTGTAACAAGTTTAATGAAAAACAACAGGGGGAAAGGGAATTAATAAGGGACAAAGGATATTTAACTATATACAAAACCCTATCCCAATAGTCCTGAGTGGAAGCGTCCAAGCAGTGTCACGTGGCCGCTGCGACTGCTGTGACTTGTCACCAGGGACCGCAGTGGTGCCGGGAGCAGATGGTGGTGGATGCTGCCGAGCACGTGGAGCATGTGGAGCTGGGCCCAGCCGTCACGAGATGTGACAGGAAGCAGCCCAGGAAGCCAGGAAAAAGCCCGCAAAAACCTCGGGCCTCCTCAGTTTTTTTATAGACTGTGGCCGGAAAGGGGAGGGAACAGTACTGATCTCGGACCCCCCAGGGCCTGACAGACACCACCTGTCCTTCCCTTTCAGGCTGGTTACCCTTAAACCATAACATGGATGTTCAGGTCTTACACAGCTTGCCGCCACAACATTATACCATGCAACAGGTGAGTGAACCCAGGACAGAGCATGAGAGTTAAATCCAATGTGAGGCACCTAATTCACCCCCTAAAAAAAATGTCAAAGAATCTAAGAAACATACCACGTTGGTTTCCTGTGTGCCTACAGGTCTTTAAACTAACGCTATGTTATGTCTATGACTGAAATCAGCAATTCTCTACTCTGCCAATTTCAATGGGAATAGAAGCAAGGGTTTTACAACCCAAGTCATAGGCTTTTTGAAGACTTTTCATCAGTTTCAACAATTTGGGCTAGATTATGTCATTAAATAATTCCATTTAGAGCTTGACTTTAATGGGTTATAGAAGTCTGCATAAGACCCTCATTGAACAAGGTCATGAAATGCCTAAGTGGAAAACTTGTATTAAATATCCAAACAGTTGCATCACTGAAATGAAGTTCATATTCTGTATATTATATCTGGTACTAATGGGAAATGTGAAAATACTTCCAAAAGATAGAAAAATGTAACAAAATAAGACAAGACAAAACAAAACAAAAAGAAGACTGAAAAAAGGTAAGAAAAAAGGAAAAAACGCTATATGTATTAATTTTACATCAATGTATCATAAGCTATAGCTTTCATTGACTTTATCTGCAAAATTTTCAATGCCATCATTGAAGACTTACTAAGGAGAAGATTTCTTAAGAACTTAAGGTCATATTCCAAATGGTTTTAGTTTCATAAAGTCACTTACAAGTCTCCAAATGGGATTAAAATGTTACTCAAATTTTAAAGGTAATTTCTAATTTGATATTATATTCCTTAAATATTAGAGATACATATGGTTTTATAGGACACAAAACAAAGATTAGAACAGTGCTTCTCTCCACTTTTCACAATTCAAGTGGTATTGTTAAACAGAATATTTCTATTTAAGGATCATACAAAATAATTTAATAAAACTAGATCCTTTCTACGTACTCTTTAATTTTCTTTTTTTTTTCCCACCAGAGTTAACAATTTCTCACTAGGGAGCTAAGTCATCAACAGTATCCAGTTTAAGAGGAAATAAAGTTAAAAAGTTTTCTGCATTTTTCATTTAATCTCTTTCAGTTTTTTGCTGGTAAACTCAAAGATACTTTGTGATACATGATGGGGCAAACAATCTCAGAGCTGAAAACCAGCAAGAGATATTAATGGGCCTGCTATTTAGTAACAGGAAGAATGTAGTATTCTACAAATGTCTTCTTTCTCCACCTTGTAAATTGAGCACTCAGTGTGTTCTTGATAAATGAAAAATACCTCTAGCATGAGGAGACCAACAGGTAGCCCCTCAGATATTTTAAATGATAATTGCTGCAGCATGCCTTTTTGCAACAGAATGATGACCAAATTCTGAAAACAGTCTTATAAACTAAATTTTATAAAGATATTGACAGCTTCTGTCTTTCTTCTTCTTTTTTTTTTCTTTAATACTTCACAAGAATCATTTACCTTTATTAGATGGCTGCCTCCATGGGGGAAAAAGGAAAGTCCAGGTCATCCTTCTTTTGAAGCCATTTTAGATTAATAGGACTACAGTGATTTCAAGTAATTTACCAGTCAGCCACTGGTAACTTCATAAAAATGTTTCCCTTAGGGACTGCAAGATGCTAAACTGCTGAGTCTGAGCACTAGCACTACACTGCTAAGTGGATGAAAGTGCTAGAATTAGATGAGAGCATTTTCAACACCATTTAGTCCTTGCTGTTTTGCAGCAAGAATCCCTGCTGTGTCCAGTGTGTGAGACCACGGGGAAAGAAGATACATATTTACAGAGTTACCTGCTCATTCATGAGCCAGTGTGACTGCCTGCATTTAAATCTGAAGAAAAAACACTCATCAACTACAACTTTTTAGACATATAAAAGCTTGCAGAATGGTGAAAACGCAAGATGGATTTTAACCTTCTGACTTTCATGACAGGGAGGATTTTAAAAAAAAAAAAACCAAGACAAAAAAAAACCAAAGAAATTTTTATAACCCCTGTGCATCTATAGGTCTATGAATACAATAATTCAGTAAGAAATTGGATGTATTTAGTGGACATTTCAAGTTTAATCATTTGTGAGCCTTGGGATTAGTTTTTTGTTTTAAATGCCATTTATTGTTTAAATTGCAGCAATAAAAAGTTTAGATATATCATCAATTTAACACACAGTCTTCTATGAGAAAACAATCAAGGAGCACATATAAGGAAGGAAATCCTCTTGGATTTGAAGGTCCCATCCCCTTTCAGTTTAGTTTAAAGGCTGGTGTTGTTTTTATGTCATAGCCAAAGCAGATGTATACCTCTTTATTTGAGTTTAGAATGCAATGTCAGACATACTGTCATGTACAGTAAGGAGGAATCATTGAGTGTTCATGTATTTAATAAAATATAATCCCAATCCAAATAAAATAGCATAGTACTTTTAAACCAATTCATAAAATGTCACCTTTCACACTTGACATAAAAATCGTCTATTGGAATCCTTGCCATTCTAATGCAGAGCCATTATATTCAATGGCATATCCGCTGCTGAAGAAGACACAGTATATATGGTTTAAATGTTCATAAATTCTAGAAAATACTGAGCATTTGCAAAGGTTATAAATAATCTTTAAAAAAAAAAAGCTCCAAGAAAGATCCCTATTCCTTCTCTGTCATAAGTTCAAAGTACATGAATCTTCACTCCCTTATAAACTTCAATAGTGTGTACAAAAAGACAAAAAAGCCTGTTCTTTAAGTAATAGTGGCAAATTAAGGAGTGTGGTTTTATTCTAACTATTTTCTGTGAGCTATATCATTGATCTCAGCTATTAGGACCTGGACTTAAAAATGTTAATTATATTATCATTGTGAAGTAAACACCCAGAGGTCAAGGTTTTTAAATGTGACTCCCTTAAGTTAGAATCCTTTATCTTTATTTGAAGTCTACAAAATTTCATAGCTCTTAATGAAGTCACAGTGGTTATATTATATCACCACTGCAGTCCTACATTGTTTTTCTCATTAATGTTTTCCATTTCTTGATACCACTAGAAATTATCCACATTGCTCTTTGATTGGGATTTTTGCTTAGGATCTGTGATGCAAATTCTCCAGCATGTGACCTTTTACTTTTTAATCTTATATCTGTGTTAGCTTATTGTCGGAAGTGCCTGAAGTAAGACAACAAAGTACTTGCTTGGAACACATGTTGTAAGTACATGCAGTTTAGAAACGGAAACAAATTCACATGAGTTTATTGAACAGGAGCCTCTGCCACTGTGATTTATAGCTTTAAAATTGAACTCTATAGATCATCTCAGTTTCTGTAGCTTTGCAGTTCAAAGTTTTGCTGGTCTCTTGCGGAAAGAAAGGCATAATCCCTTAGGCTTGTGCAGCTGAGACATTGATATGTTTCTCATTGAGACAAATGACCCTGGGATACAAATGAAAATGAGATGTAACTGCTCCTCTGAAGAGGTTATCCCAATGCCTACAATGTGAAATAGAATTTTTAAAAGATTCATTCCACTAAAACATAACAAATTTATCAGTTGACACACTTTATTCATATCGTATGTAAAACAATTCTATTAAAACCAATGCTAAGGGTCAAAAACATGAAGGGAGGCTTCTCATTCAGGCTAGGAGAAAAAAAGCAGCCATGACATTGCCCTTCAAAAGCCTTATCATAACTCCAGTGTTGTAGGCTCGTCTAGGACTGGAAACAATGTGAGTGTATATTGGAGCTGACCTCAGTAAGCTGCCGTAACTGAAATATTCAGGATCATCTAAATTATTACAAAGACTCTCCAGGCTCCAAGAAACCACAGATCAGAAGAGTATATCATTGGTTAGGGCTGCCTTAAATATCTCTCCTTCCAGATACAAGTTCTGTGATATACCTTTAAAAAGGTATTTTATTATCAATAAAGAGTAGTATCTTGCCGATATCTGGTATTTTGCTGTATCTTACCACCTGCAGCTTACTGATATGCCATGCTGTCCTGAGAGCAGAAGGGAATGTGTTGCACTATGCGCTTGGCCACTCCAGCTCCTTGTTTGCTGACTTAGTTCAACTCCTCAGTCAACAGCATGGTAAACCATAGCAATATAGCTGAAAAAGAGCTTTGTGTCTTTGGCATAGAAATGTCTTCTAATCAACAGTTTCCAAATAGTAGGCATTCAAGAGCTGCTCACAGACTTCATTGTTAGACTATTACCCAACACATTTTTAAAACTAGTCTTCATTTTTGCAGTTTTGTTGGGTTTTTTCTTGGTTGTTTTTTGGTTGGGTTCTTTTTTTTTAATAAACTATGAAGAACTAATCTCTGTGATACATCGATCCATATTTGAGCTACAGAGATTATTTTACCATTGAGAAATTACTGTTTTATCTGGTTGGTCTCAGTAAGGTAACATAAAGTTTTCTGAGATTAGCTTTCATTTGGAGATTATAAATATGATTAGATCTATTTATTCATTTGGTAGCTGTAATTGCCATGTTTCAGGTAAGGATCCAGGAATGTCATGATTTACATGTATGCTCTGATTTTTGAATAATGACTTTCATTAGAATTATTAACTCAAGCCCAATGCTAAAAAGGATAGCATAACTTTCCTTTGTACATGGTATTTGGACCAGTCCTACTCACACTAATGTCAATATCAAAATATCTCTTGACTTTCCTGAGAGAAAGATAGGCCCCATTTACTCCATACTCAAGACCTTAAAAGCTCTTTTAAAGCATGCAATAAACCAAGGTCCTGTTGTACTGTGGTTGATTAATTTTGTTAGAATTATTCCCTGAGTAGTACTACATTGCAAAGCATTTTTTTTTCATTTGAATTTATTTTTTCTCATACCATTTTATTGCTTTTAAAATATTACCTTTTCTTCATCTTTCACAATCAGATCCAAAGTCTTCTTAGGCTAGCACACAAATGTACTGAGAAGGCAAGCAGCAGACAACGAAACAAGGTCAAACAGGAGTAGAAAATCAGAATTATTGGGAAAGGAGATGCTATTTCAGATAGTTTTAAGAAGTTATTCAAATGCCTTTACTTTCATTTTTATAAGGCTCTTAACACTAAATACTTCAACAATCTGAATCTTATGGTTGCCTCAGCTTTCAGTAGCTTAATATATCTTTAAGTTAATATTATTTTCCCTGAGAGGTACAAACCAAAAAACCTAGAGATAAATCATTGAAGTTAGAAATGAGTTATATTTTTGAGTTCTTTCAGCAAACAAATTCTGTAAACAAAATCTGCAAATGCACACATTTTGTCAAGCAAAATTTTTGAGGGAGTTTGCATTTTCAGAAATTTTAATACTTTTATTCAATTTTCCGTTCTAATTCCATTTTAAAACAGAAAATGAGAAAGAGTTGCTTCAGAATATATTTTAAACAAACTATTGCAGAATTTTCAAGCACATATTTTTTCTTCATCTTTCCCCAATATAAAAGTATTCATTAGAATAATCCAAATTCATGAAGTTTTTTTACTTTACATAGAAATCCATATTTAAACTACCTTTATATTAGACAACACATATTTCCTCAGCTATGCTGATTAGTATCAAAGATAAAAAAGAACTCATATACACACAGGAACATATGCACAAATGTGCATCTGTAGGACCACATGTGCTGTATTTACCTTTCATACCCTGTAATGTTAATTCCTTTGCAGTTCATAGCACCATCTGTAAACTGTCCTCCATATATACAGTATGTAACATGACATAACTGTCAATCCACTTTTCCAGATGCTCTGAAAAGGGCAATGAATAGTGGAGTGAGAGTTAACTTGAAATACCTAATTTCCTTTGAAGGAAAGTAACTGAGAGGAATTGACAGTACATTCCTGATTGGATCTCTTCACCTGAACCAACTTTTCATTCTCTTTCTGTTGGCATCACCTTTTATAGTAAGGGAATCAGGTTGTGCAAGCTACTTTTTAGAGCCCATGAGTAACTAAGGCAAGCTGAGCAGCTACTGTCAAGTGTACAAAATTATACTCTACTAATGAAATCAAACTGTCTGTTTATGGGATTAGCTGGATGATAATTAAGCCTCCCCTACTTCTAAATGACACAAACCTGTCAACAGCTCCAGCTCAGGATTTTTAAAGCAATGGTGTTTGTAGAGCATAGAGTTGCAGAGCTCAATCCTTTTGTGACACTCACGTCTGTCTCAGGAATCAGAGACCTGGATCACTTATGCTGAAATACACACTGTATTGATACTTGCAATAATTTTCCCAGAGACAGGATAAGACCGGGGAGAGATGATTAGTAAAACAGAGCACAGAACAAAGCCACATGGCAGGAATGTCACAAAGTACTCCACAACTGCATGGAATACAGCTATGCTTGTAATGATGCTGTTTGGCAGGATAAGACTGTGTGTTATAGTGGGAATGTTTCAGAAGGCTTATATCAGTTCTGTGTTCTTAGATCATATGCACTTGTTCATGCACTGTGCTCTATTAAAACATGCTCCAAAAACAGAGCCAAAGCATTTTCAAATACACCTTAGTTTAGCTAAAAATGCAGGGAATGGCAATTACCTGTGTGCCTCTGCTCCAGCTCAGACACTTAACTTGAAACCACTGTGACTGACAAGAGGTGATACTACCAGCGCAAAGTCCTTCAAAGGATTCACACAGCCCTGAAATCTGTCACTGCCACAAGCTAATGCACTAGCCAATGGCTGAATTTTATGAAGTTTATAAGCATCAGAAGCCATTGCCTTGAATCTTTCCATTGACTTTCCTGGATGTTAAATTAGACTGCTTAGGAGCTGAAAGGTTGATTGTTTCAGCTTTTGTAAGTTTTAGTAATGCCTTAAAAAAGTTAAAATGTTAAGAGTAGCTGGAGTTTTCTAGGCATTTTTTGTTCTTCAAAAATTTTTATTTTCTTGAAGTGTCCACTAAAAGACCTCCTAAGCTATTTTTTTAATCTATTGCATCTGATTGCACTTCAAATTACTTTCTCCTGTAAAGGAAAATGTTTCTGGAAAATAAATCATATTTATGAAATAAACCCTGATATAACTTATTCATATGAATTAGCCAAATCATATGCAATTGTATTCACTGGGCCTGAGAGAAAAAAATCTAGTCAATGTCAATTATTTCCTTTTCATCATCAGGCTGCAACAATTTTCCAAGTTTCTGTAAATACAAAACGGTCTTGCGCTTCCCATGTAATATCCATGTATTACCTTCGAATATTAAGTACAAAATGTGCTGAAACTACCAGTAACCTACACAGAGTACTGTCACCATCTACAGGTATATTTCATATGAACACAGGATAGGTCATTAACCAGGTTGGACAGTCATATCACAATTTACATAAATACTGTCCCCTAATGTATCTTCTCTAAATTTGAAATCTCATTGAGGTAATGTGCAAGCAGCAAATTAACAAATTTACTTTGAATCTCTAAAATCTCAAGGAGTAAACTCCTTAATTTTATTGTGATTTTTATTTTAAATTTTTCAATAACAAGGGAACAGTAAAGCAAGCTGTTGTTGCAAATCAGGTGAAAACACAAAGTAAAAAATAATGTGATGTTTCTTTTGGGATTGGTTTGATAACAACTGCACCCACACAAGTTTAGTTTTGGGAATCCTTTCAGTCATTACCATTCACATTCCTTAATGAGTCCTGAGAGAAGTTGAAAATGTTATGTTGCTTTTTGCAATATATGTAGCCACCATTAAAGTGCTCCTTCAAACCGTGTGAATAATCTGTATTTCAGGGTCGTTTCTTACAAGTTATAGAACCTAAAATATGGGAATGTGTCACTGTGGAGAGAAACAAAGGAAGGAACAGACAATTCTTCTCTTCTCTATCAGAAAAATATTCCTGTCTACCCATGAAAACTATGTGCATTATGGGAAATTCATAGCACATGACTTGGTCCCAAATGTTGCAGTCAAATAGAATTCAGCATATTCCCATAACTGACCTTAATGGAAGGTACATCCATGAGGCAAAACACACATGACTTGGGAAAATAAATTTAATTAGTGAAAGTGAGAAACAAGAACAAAACAAGTGTACAGGCATTTCAGAGAGCGAGATGAG
>NW_010179005.1:0-28291 GCF_000695765.1 Mesitornis unicolor
GTTCTATTTAGCTCAAACCAGGACAAACAGAAACAATACCTAACAAATTACTGAAATTAAATGAGGACTAGTAGGCCTGATTTCTCATTATGTTGCTTCAGTCGGCTGATGTGCACTAACATGGAGGAGAATGAGGCCCTCAAAGCATGCTACAGTGCAGAGCATGAGTTTATAAGCATAATTACCAGGCTGACTTTGTTTTTTTTTTGACAAACTGAAAAATCTAAGTTGGGAAAAGCAGTAGATATGTGGATCTGAGTCATGCACGCTTCCTACTACATTTCATTAAACTTTATTCTTTAAAATGTATTCATACTTTCAGGACTCACAATCCATGTGATTGTGCTATCATGTAGAAAGAAAGCTTACTAAATACTATTTGAAAAAGGAATGTTAAGCAGCACAGTGTCTTGAGGGCTAATTATTTGGTGAGGTAAGAGCTGGAAGAGAAAATAAACAGCACTCATGAAGCTAGCAGATGATATTTTATAAGAACTTCAGCACACTTGGGTGAAAGGAAAAACCATTTATTGGAGAGTTCAGAACAAAAGAACAATACAGTAATACAGGATCCACATCAGAAAAATGGGAAAAATGCCTAAGAGAGAAATTTCAATCAAAGAGAAAACTGGAAACAGTAGAGGTAAAATAAGGTTAATAATGACTTATCGTTGTCTATTTATTAGCTGGTCTCCAATAATGTGTACTTCTTTGTACTAAACCAGTGTATTGAGTCATTCACTGGTGGTCCTGAAGATATGTACATTCACATGGCAACACACATTTGGACACACAGACATGAGAATTGCTCATCTGTCCTGAGTCATGTTGTAGCTATTTACTGTAAGAGGTTTTTCTTCTATCACTCTGACCTCCTTCCATGATCTGTGGACAGAGGCTGGCTACTTCAGAGGGTATTTCATCTCATCCTAACACACTTATTTAAGTGAGATGATCAGTGACAGAAAGTCTAGTTGCAGACCAGTAACTAGCAGTATCCCAGTGGTCAATACTGGTCCCAGTCCTGTTTAACATAGACTCATGAAATGGTTTGGATTGGAAGGGACCTTAAAGATCATCCAGTCCAATGCTCCTGCCATGAGCAGGGACACCTCCCACTAGACCAGGTTGCTCAAAGCCCTGTTCAGCCTGGCCTTAAACACTTCCAGGGAGGGTGCATCCACAACTTCCCTGGGCAACCTGTGCCAGTGTCTCACCACCCTCACAGTAAAGAATTTCTTCCTAATATCTACTCTAAATCTACCCTCTTCCAGTTTAAAACCATTCCCCCGCATTCTATCACTACCTGCCCTTGTAAAAAGTCCCTCCCCAGCTTTCCTGCAGGACCCCTTCAGGAGCTGGAAGGCTGCAATAAGGTCCCCCAGAACCTTCTCTTCTCCAGGCTGAACAGCCTCAACTCTCTCAGCCGGTCCTCGTAGGGGAGGTGCTCCAGCCCTCAGATCATCTTCATGGCCGTCCTCTGAACCCGCTCCAACAGCTCAATGTCCTTCTTACATTAGGGGCCCCAGAACTGGACGCAGTACTCCAGGTGGGGTCTCATGAGAGCAGAGTAGAGAGGCAGGATCACCTCCCTTGTTCTGCTGGCCATGCTTCTCTTGATGCAGCCCAGGATGCAGTTGGCCTTCTGGGCTGCAAGTGCACATTGTTGACTCATACTGAGTTTTTCATCTACAGACACCCTCGAGTCCTTCTCCTGGGTACTGCTCTCAAGCCACTCTCTGCCCAGCCTGGATTTGTGCTTGGGATTGCATCTTCATTAATAGCCTGGATGATGGGGCAGAGTATACCCTCGCCAAGTTTCCTGATGACGCTAAAACAGGAGTGACTGATACTCCAGAGGGTCGTGCTGCCATCCAGAGCGCTCTTTACAGGCTTGAGAAATGGGTTAACAGGAACATAATGGAATTCAACAAGGAGAAGTGCAAAGTTCTGCACCTGAGGAGGAACAATTTGAGGCACCAGTATTTACTGGAGGCCACCTGACTGGAAAGTAGCTTAGCTGCTGTGTCCAGTGCTAAGCTCCCTAGTACAAGAAGGACATGGACATGGAAAGGCCATGAAGATTATTAAGGGATTGGAGCATGTCTCATTGTTCAGCAGAGGGCAACAAAGCTGGTGAAAGAGCTGGAAGGTGTTTCCTGCAAAGAGTGGCTTTGGATGCTGTGTTTGTCTAGTTTGGACAAAAAAAGGCTGAGGGACAATCTCATTGGTCTCTACATCTTCCTGAGGAGAGAAAGTGGAGAAGGAGGTGCTGAGCTCTCTCCTTGGTATCCAGTGGTAGGACACATGGGAATGGTTCAAAGCTGCATTAAGGGAGGTTCAGACTGAATATCAGGAAGCATTTCTTCGCTGAGAGGCTGGCTAAACACTGGAAGAGGCTTCCTAGAGAGGTAGTCAATGCCCCAAGCCTGTCAGTGTTTAAGAGGCACTTGGACAATACCCTCAATAACATGCTTTGATTTTTGGTGAACCCTAAAGTAGTCAAGCAGTTGGACTAGACGATCATTCAGGTCCCTTCCAACTGAACTGTTCTGTTCTATTCTATTCATTCTATTCTATGCTATGCTATTCTACATGAGAGAAGTTAGAGATAGCTGGGACTGTTCAGCACGGAGAAGAGAAGGCTCAGGAAGTATCTTATTACTATATATAAACAGTGGAAGGGAAGGAGTAAAGAGGACAGAATAAGGATTTCTTCAGTGGTGCCTAATGACAGGACCAGAGGCAATGGGCACAAACTGAAACACAGGAGGTTCCCTCTGAACATCATGAAATGCTTTTTCTCTATGAGGGTGACTGTGCACTGGCACAGGTTGCCCAGAGATGTTGTGAAGTCTCTCTTCTTGGACGTATTCAAAGGCCATCTGGACAAGGTCCTGGGCAACCAGCTCTAGGTGGCTCTGCTTGAGCAACGGCATTGGACCAGACAAGCTCCAGAGGTGCTTTCCAAACTCAACTGTTCTGTGATTTTATGATGATTCTCTGATTCTGTTAGTGAGATTCTGAATCTCCCAGTGGTTACTTCATGGAAGCAGTGTTAGAAGCCAGCTGGGGGAAAGGATGGGATGAAGTTGCTTAGAGCTATCTGAGATGCTTCAGATAATCCTTCCTGGTTTTCAGACACTGTAGAGCATTAGATTGTATCTTCAAGATAGAATTGTTATAGTGATATCTCAGGTTTACCCTACAGCATTTCAAATGGCACTGGACATCTCTACTTCTTCTGTGAGAGCCCAATCAAGCATCTGAATTGCACTGAAGCAAGGTAAGGTGAAAGTTACTCTTCCTCAGAACCTTTGGAAAGATAAGAACAGTAGAGTGCTCAGAAGGACAGTTGCCATGAATAGGTACCTACTGCCGTGCAACATGCCCTAGCATACCCAAGATATCCACTTGACAGTGGTCTTATTGGAAAGACACACCACACTGGCCTTGCAGCCAGAGGACGAGCAAGAGACACTGCAGTACTGAAAGACATATGTCATCCTGACTGAATCCCATTCACCCAAAGTCCTTCCCATACCTTGTTCATATATGAAGTGAGATATTGGCTTGATCTGCAATATGGCAGCAATTGGCCTGTGTGATTTTGGCTCATGCATTCAGAGGCATTGTACAAAGAATGGTGTTAGCTCAAGATTCAGTGAAATGCAAGTGTCTACATGTAAGCCATTTCTCTAAGCTCCCATTATAGTGAACAATGATCTTGCCACTACATTCAGTGGAGTCTTGACACCATTGACTATAAATTTGCATTTGGGCAGCTGAGTAACTCTTAAGGCTCTACTGACTCTTGAAGGTAGGAAATGACTGGTACAAGCATTGCTTTGAGCTTTGGGAACCACAGACATGTTCAAAGCAGTGCAGTTAAGGCTGCAAAAACTGTCAAGGAAGTATAGGGGGAGAATGAAACTCAGAGACAGGGGAAAGATCCTGTCTCTAATCAGTGTCTGAGATGAAACATTTGTTTCAAAAGGCTACTTAGATGGGACGCAATATGGTCAGGACTCAACAGGTCTTTATGCTGAAGCAGTCACAGAGACAACCAAGTCATAAGTCACTCCAGACCGAGCTGTCTGTTAATAACAGAGATAATGGCTGAAAAGAGAAAGCAGAGAATAGTAATTAGCTCTGCCTCTCTTCTCTGAAAAAGGCACGATATATTGTATATCTTTGAGCAGGGATGAGAAACCGTTAAACTGTAATGAATATTCATGCTAATCTTTAATTCTTGAGAAGCATTTTGTAGGGATGAAGGACAGTGTGATGTGGGCCTTCAGGCTTATTGTCTTGAAAATGAATGGAAAATTAAAGTTCAAGTAATGAATTACAGCTACAGGTCTGTTTTTAAAAATGGCAAGCCAGAGGAATGTCCTCTTTGATACTTGGAGGAAGCCAAGTGGACAAAAGAAAGAGGAGACCTCCTAAACCTTGCACTGTACTCCTGGAGACAATCTTCTCTTTTGTTTCATGAGTATTCTGAGAACAAAGCAGCACTTTATTGAAAAAGTGACAATGTCACTCCCTACATCATAATCATGAAGTGCAATAATATCTGCCCAATGTCTTCATCCTAACGTTCAAATGAATATATTTTAAGTAACAGGAAAATATTTGGCAGCATTTTGTCTTAGTTTCTGATCCTTGTAATACATTGAGTGTGGATGGTGGAGGGGAGATAATTTCTAACAGGGAAATTATTTCAGTGCAAGTTGCTTTAGGGTGAGGGTTGCACTATTCAAGCCCATTGTTTTTCCCTTTGTACTTTTTTAGTTCATTCACGACCATTTTCACATACTCCACTTTTGAAAAACCTGTGGAAGTGCATATGCATACCATATACGCACATAGATGCCTCTCCTCTGCCTCTCTACCCATTTTTTTTTTTTCCCCTGGAGCCCCATGCTGCAATGCAAAAGGACATTTTACCATTAGGAGAAATAAAAAAAGAAGTCTTCTAGCTTCTGTTTTCTCATCCATTTAATTACCCATTTGCCCATTTTATGTGGGTTCCTAATGACACAGTTATGAGTTTTGAAATACTGGTGGATAAATTTCTGTCACCCCAAGGGGAAAATGTCAATGCCCTAATTAGAAGTTTATTGATGCATTTCCTTATATTCAGAATTATCCCACATAGTCTTTCAGAATGGTTTTCTTTGCAAAACCACATAAATAAATAATATTTCTGGAGGGCATTTGTTAGTCAAGAGATAGAATGTTTCAGGGCACACTCCTGGCAGTTAGGATAATGAAATATGAGATTCTAGGCAGTTTTTCATTTTTCCGCAATGTTTCTAGGTTAATTTGAATGTGCCAGGACTATAGGCATTGAAGACTTGATCTTATACTATTTTACACCTTGTACAGTATGCAAAATGGGCTGATGTGTCATACAGACTGTATGTCATAATGACATGTCTTCAAACATCAAAGGAACCTATTGAAGTTTCTCAGGCATGGGTTGCAAAATGAATAAGCTTCAGGACATCTAGACTTCCAGTTTGGCAGTCATATTTGACTCTGTACAAACTGAATGTCATGCATGTCACCACAGCTAAGTACATTATGAATCCTCACTTGGAGACATTTTGTGTCCAATTTAAACAGCTTTAAGTTTTTGGTGTTGATCAGAAACATCCAGTCAGGGACAAAAAAAAAAAATCACAAAATTTAAAGGACTTAAATTTTATTATACAATTTGTTCCATAAATACTGGAGTTTAGGTACTAATTATTCCCCACTTCCTTCCTCCTTTTCTTACTCGTTAGTTCTCATGATTTATTTTGTCATTTAAGTGTCTGATCCATAACCTATCATCAGAGAAAGTCCTGAATACAAATTAAAGGACAAGGCAGCCATTTTCCCTTCTCTGTCACCTATCAAAAGAGGAAAGTTTAGAATAAACAAGGAGCATCATAAGAGGACCCAATTAATTTACCTCCCCCCTCAGTTAACATTCCTTATTGCTTTCACATAACCTCACAAGAAAACCAGTTGAGCTCCAAAAGAGAATTATTCAGAGTGGGCGGTAGTTGACCTAATGTGATGCTGATCACCTATATTAAGGCAACTGAATATCATCCTCAGAACCTAGAGGGCTTGGCTTGGTTCCCTTACATAGATGTGGAGTTTCAAATACCATAGTACAGCCAGGATAGCTAGGAAGTACAGGTAGATCTGACACTAGGCTTATAGGAAAATATGCCTTCAGGATCAGCAGCTGGAGGCCAATTGAGTTCCCTGAAGACATCTCAAATGGTTTCTCAACTTCCATGCCTAGAATCAAGCCACATCCTCTTTCATCTGCTGCAGAAGAGGTGGGATTCAGCTGCCTAATGCAGTTGCTTTTACCATTTTATCTGCCCTAAAGCAACCTCCCTAGCCTCTAGTTCCCATGAAGGAAAGTAGGTGTTCCATAGAGCCTTTGTCAAGTCTGCGAGGCCCAGGAAGATGTCTCAGTTTCCACAACATATCTGAAAAGTCATTAAAAACTTATGTTTAGATAATCTAATGCTGCCCTAGGGAGTCTAATGAGACTAGTCTCTTACCACAGCCATCTCTGATGGATGTTTAAAACAGGGTGGTACAAAACTCATTAACTCAGTTCTGTTGCCCAGAGGTAACTGGTCAGTGTCATACATCTGGTTCTTTTGAGATGCCTCCAGGTATCCCTATTTGCCTCTAGCAAATGTATCAGATGACCACCAGTCTCTCATAGGTCTTATGTTGTGGTGGATGTCTTCCAGGCACCCTAGAACACCTCAAATGGCAGTGGATACTTCAGTGTAAGCAACTGAATCAAACTCTCTTCTCCAGTATGTCAGGGAGTATCTGCAATGTTCCCAGTATCTCTAAGGATGTCTTACCTATATCAGGCATAAGCCATGCTTAAAATGACAGAATTGTCTTGCCTACACCCACAAGGACCAGAATTATGGAGGGCAAAACTGAGTGACATCTGAAATACCTATGTCTGGGAAATACTGAAGTTTTAACATCTTTTCTTGTTCTGAATTAGAACATGAACATCTTTATGAAAAGGGCCATGTAACATAATACAGAATACAAAAAAATACATTTATAAAAAATGATCACAAGGTTACTTTATACATTTTCAGTCTACAGAACTGTATACAGGTGTTTTGTTTGGAGTTGTTTTGGTTTTTTTGTGTAGTTCAGAATGCAGCTGCATTCGCTGTCACTGTTCCTCCTAGGAGATGGAGCTGTAATGCCTTTTATTCCTGCCATGTTAAGTACTCTAGACCCCCTGACAGGTATTGTGGTCTGTTTTCATAGCATTTGCTGAATCTAGGATGCAAAGTTATGCTTGAAAATTGGTCTTAGATATTTTGTCTTCATTAAATATTTAAGTTAACATATAGAGTGAATCTTAGGAAAAAATCAAGAGGTTTATAAACATCTTGACAGGCATGAAATAAGAGTGAATTGAGGAGGAAAAAACCTGGTTACATTATAAAGTGACCTTCAGCAGAACACAATTAATTGTACATTTATCTACTGAAAATAAAAAGGAAAGAAAAATGACTACTTAAACACTCCACCAAAGAGCATTCAAATAATTCAAACATGGATGATGATATTAATTTGTACATTGTCTTCTAGGAAAGAAAGTACCCTTTGACTACTTCCTCACTATTCTTAAATTCATGCTATGAACCACATTGCCTTTCACACAAGCATAATAATTTGGTAATCACTGAATTTGGTAATATTCTGGACCACAAGTTAGCTTCTATGCCATGCGCAATGTTTGAACGTAGAAGAAATTTTGCTGGAGTTTCAAGAGCACATGGACCATGGGCCAATGCCAGCCACATCAGCTTGGTAGAAGTGTCTGAATAACAAGGGAAAAGAAGAATGTGTGCTTACAGAACTGCTTCTCAACACTGCACATGTCAAGCTCTGTTTCCTTTCACAAAAGTAGTTACAAATCTCTATTCCACTTTTCCCATTTGTCAGAAGATCTCTCCTTGAGTTAGAGCAAGGGGGTCGTTCCTCTTGCCGGACTGAGAATAGCTGTTTTAGGATTTTTCTAAGGCTAGCATACTACTTTGTCATCCTAAGCAAGAATGGAGACTGTGTGTTCAGAAAACATGGGAAAACTTCTAGCAAACATAGTTCCATAGAAATCAGACTACAGTAGCTGGCATTTTGTCTCAAAGACCTCAAAAGCTAAAGCTGCAGTATAATCCAACCTATTGATTTTGGTGTGAACAAGTAGGTAAAATCCCACTGCACATAATATATGTTGCTTCCAAATACAAGCAAAGATTTCTGCCTGAACTTCAAGTCAAGCTTTTTCACTAGTGAAAGTAGCAATACAACAGAGGTCTGCGCTACTATGATAAGTGAAAAGAAAACAGATGAAAATTTGTAATAACCTAAAAGAAATTTCATACATCACTGAAGATAAAGAAAACTGAAAAATAAAAGAGATTTGGGTTATATTTCTTTTTAATAATGTCAGTCAAAAATGTTCCAGTCAGTAGTCTGAACACCATGGATGAGGACAGATTTACCACTTCACTTCTCTGAATAAGAATTTCAAAGCTTAGCAAAATCTTTGTAAGAGGAGATAGTGAAGCTAAAACTTCCTGTCAACAAAACACCCCAGACAAATAATGCATTTTGATAAAATAGCTGCATGATCTTTGAACTGGAAGATCTAAACAAGGCAGAAGGTTTTAAAGGAAGGATGAAAGGAATTTGTAAAGAATCAGTGATAGACTCATGTCCAGTTTCACTGTCATGTAAAGGAGCAAGGGCAAAGCTGGATGACCCAGACAGCCTTGCAAACTCTATTAGAAGAGATATGGGTAAACTTCTGACTTCTGGAAAAAAAGACAAGAGAGTGCAATCAACACTGAAACCTCACTCAATGCCCAGATGATTGCTGAGAAATGTATTAGAGCAATGCTCATATGTAATATGTGCCTGGTTTCTTTTGGTGCAGGGTGAGGTTTTACAGTTAGCTTGTGCAAAACTACTGGAGCTTATGCTGCTACTGAAAGGGGCAGTTACAATCAGTCCTACAAAAGAAATGATCCGTTCTGTCATGGGTCTACCACTGGATCTGATACACCAAGCAGCTTTGTGATTGCTAGTGGATAAATAGGAGAACGTGGGAATGCACAACCCTTTGAGTGGGAATATGGTCTCAAACTGTGAAAATACACTTTATTTCAGAATTAATTTGCCATCAACAACTGTATGTTGCAGCAACACAAAGACATTCCACATTTGGAATCTTAGCATTATGCTGGTTATGATAGCTT
The DNA here is from genome assembly GCF_000695765.1 of Mesitornis unicolor. Classification (NCBI taxonomy): domain Eukaryota; kingdom Metazoa; phylum Chordata; class Aves; order Mesitornithiformes; family Mesitornithidae; genus Mesitornis; species Mesitornis unicolor. Next base: position 9,321 of record NW_010179005.1, read on the forward strand.
TTCTTTCACCTCAATTGATAACTCATTGGCTAGATGAATTACTGAATGTTATTTCTGTTCTCAGACTGTACACAAACACTTATAAAGAGGGAGGTAACTAATATACAATGTTGACAAAAGCATTTTATGTTAGGTTTCTGATTTTTTTTAGGTTTTAGGAACATTTTCATATAAAAAGGTGAATGCCTAAATATTTGTGACTTAACAGTATTATGACAGAGCAGAATGAATGCCATTTTATTTATTTATGTTAATTTATTTTTCCATTCTCCTTTTTTTTTTCACATTGTCTTTACTGTTTATGTTACACAAACATGCTCTGCAGAGATGTGAAATGACTAATAGGAGTTGTTAGTGGCAGTACCAGGGATGAAGTTTTACGTCCGCTGCAGGCTACAAGAACAAATAAAAATAAACATGGGAACACGACTCTAAAACAAAATTAAATTTAAAAAGAAATACGCTAAGGACATTCTTGTAATTTTTAAGGATACTTTGATGAACATATGGTACAAATCTGCTAAGGTAGAAAATCAAAAGTGTGCTTAAAGCTGGGTATTATAGGGATTTACATGGAAATACTACAATAAGAAATGGATACCTATGAAAATAAAAATACAGTAAATAACAATAGATTATTATTTTATTGACATTTAGAGTCATTCTTTCAAGACTGGATGCATAACGTCACCTGTCAGAACTTGCAAAATATTTTTTGAGTGCTTCAAATTTTCAGTGGTATTCAGAGACCCATTTGTGCTGCAAAAAAGTATTTTAAGGTACCTTGTATGGAATGATATGCCCTTCTTATATGTAAATATAGTGTCAGACAGTTCAATAAAGTCTTTCACTGTACCAATGAGAACCAGAGCCTGTCTCTTTGAACAACAAAGGAAGTTTAAAAATATCTCCCAATGGCACAAGTTGGAATAAATTTTGATTAATATTTTAATTCTGGTTTTCATCTGTTTTGAATTCATAGTAACATAAATTCAAGAATATCTGAAGCCAGCAGAGCTATCCCAATGTGAGACCAGCTTGAGCTTTGTCATTATGTCATTTTAACCCTTATGTCCTGATTTCATTTATTTGCTTTCAGTAATTTTCCTTGGCTTGATAGGATTTCAGGCGGCTGCTTGTATGTGGTTGCTTTAATACAATAAAGTAATAGACTTTCACATGTTCAAGGGCATATTTCTTGCCCCATCAACATCTTCTCGTCTATGGAAGTGCATGCATAGATGTGCATTCATGTGTATATACATATGTGCAAGAGGGAGATGAAGTTGAGAAATGAAGATGAGAGATGGAGATGGTTGGCTTTAAACTTTCATAGACCTGATTATTCTCAACAGTCATTTATGTACCTGGGAGACCTGGTGAGATTAAGTGGGAAGGTTAATCTCAAAGATTATCATCCTAAAAGTAACCTTTGAAAGGCTGAACAATTGTAACATCAGAGAAAACTGTCACTGCTGGTGCCACAGAGCAACAACAGTAGTCTTTCTGAAAGCTAAAGATAGCTGCACTGACCATGGCAGCAAGCTGTCTCAGGTCCCAGGCTTGGAAAAAGGGCAGCCCCAGAGGTGGCCACAGGCAGCTGTAGGACCACTGGTGCCAAAGAATAATAAAATACTCTTTATTAAAGTTCTTGCTTAAAAGCCAGACTCTTAAAAGAGTCAGTTTAATATGAAAATAGCAGTAAAAAGGTCATGGTACACCTAGAAAAAGGAGGTAGATGACAGGGTTTCTTTTTTTTAAATGAGAATGAAATACATAGAACTGCATTAGACACTGTCAGAGAAACAGTCCTCAAGGTAGCCTCGGGCACTGGCAGTACAGAGAAAAAGCAATGAGTGAGATGTGTGGGTGTGTGTACTCTAAGGGGGTCATACCCAGTAGTAGTGACCCCCAGAGAGGCTAATAAGACTAGGTAAAGAGGGGGAAAAGCGGAAAAAAAATAAACCCAGACATCCTCTCTATTGCTGTGAGAGAATGAAGGAGAAAGGCACTGCTGGAGGCACATCATGCATTATGCAAGTGCTCACAGCTGTCCAGCTCCTCCAGATCTTCAGTATGGTTAGCACCAATGTAACTAACAATGCCAAATGCATAATGAGTGAGTGAGGGATGAGGACCAGGCATAGTCACTGAAAGAGTATTCAAGAGCTTTTCTACAGAATCAAAATGGGCAACCAGAGAAGGAGCTCCATGTATGCCGACAGGTGCAAACCCGCTCTCTGGGACATTCAGCCAGGAGCTCCAGGGCACAAGTCCCTGCAGTATCCTAGCACTGTTGTGAGCCAAATGATGCTTGGGGAGCTGCAGAGGGCCAGAAGTGGGAATGATGTCAGGGCAGTGGGGGAGAAGTGTCTGACGCATAGCTGCATGGTGACACAGGCGTGATGTTTATGAAAGGCAGTCATGGGGTGTTGAGGAGGGCTTGGGCTTGGACTCATGTGGTGAAGCCTGGTGCCGGAACTGTGTGCATTTCCAAAAATGCCTGCAAGGCAGTGCCCAGAGACTTCTGCTCCCTGGGAATGTTCAAGGAGCTGCAGCAAGCTACATGTCCAGCAGGCAACTGCTCCACTTGTTCTCCATTCCTCCTTTAGCTCATAAATCCTCACCTACGGCCAGAGACAGTGCCATGGAGCAGCCTCCATGCTCTCTGTCTCTCCTTATCTTACGTCCCAAAAACACGATTGATTTTCCTGTGCCCTCGGTATCACTCTGACAGGACAACAAGGCATCAGTGCTAAATTCCAAAAGGGCTTGAGAGGTCTAGCTGGTACTATGAAGAGTGATGCTCTAACAGACAGAAGTCTGCTTTGTTATCAATAAAACCAGAATCTCACCAAGGTAAACAGGAATCTTCTAACAGATATTCACCTTATCTGCAGCTGGTGATATAGCTCAAGAGTGATATCTTCTATGTTATCTTTTTTAATACATATGAATGCTGAAAATTTATTATGACAAATGTGTTCTGTTAGCAGAAAGATGCTTTAGATTAAGAATTTGCTTTTCCACAGCTCTAATCTCATGAAATAGCACCAGCCGATATAAGTAAGTAGGACAATTTGGGAAGAAATCAGACCACAGCAGCATCTCTGCTGTGGTCCAATTTCTCCACTAATCTGCCACGCCTAGCAGCTTCCCGCTCTGAAGTACTGCTGCTCCACTGTCTTTCTCAGCAGCCCCCCAAGCTTGCATGATGCCAAAATAATCTGCCAGATGACAACTAGCCATCTCAAAGACATATGACAAAAAGAAAATTGTTTCCATCCCCCTGAACCAATTGCCTTTATAGCTCTGATTTCCGCAGTGATCGAAGTGGACTTGGTGCCTCCGAGCAAAGTAAACACATATGTTTGGGGAGGCTTTTAAACTGCTTGGCACCAAATCACCTCGTGCCACGCAGAGAATGTATTTTTTACAGCCTTACAGGCTTCTGATGCATATGAAGCACTGGCTTTCAGACTCCACGTGTCTCTTTGAGATACAGTTGGTGGTGTGGTGGTACGTGTGACCTCAGACATCTGGACTAGCTGTCAGCCAGAACCTTTAGCGTTTGCAGCACCATACTGAGGCTCTTTCACATCAGATGGAGAGGAAAATATTCCCAGATATTGGCTCTCTCCCAAAACCAGTACTTCCCTTGGATCACACCTCATGTGAAGCTCTGTATGAACAGAAGAGAGAGATGGGTTATTGGCATATTTTGCACAGGCTGTCTGTTGGCTTCATTGCAACTGACGACAGCTCCAGCCTGGAGAAGGCATGGCTGCATGTTGCTTCATGCATATATATATATACTATTTTGCCTGCTGTTTCAATTTGATTTTGTATTTTCTCATTGAAGAAGACAAGACAAATAAAAACTGTCTTTCTCTTTCTTTTTTTTTCTCACTTCTATAGCAAAAAGCATATGAAAGCATATGCCAGTTGCAGGTACTGCTGCAAAAAATGTAAAAGTGTGCACGTAGAACAAAAAAGAAATACAGTTTTCATATATGTCCTAGCAAATCAAAATACTATTTGAAGATAAAATCTATTTAATTCCTTTTACATCCACAGTTGCTGGAAAAAGAAGCCACACATTGGTGATACACTGAACAGTATAACTGCTCTAAAAACTGTCCGCACTAGAAGTTTGCATCCAAATCTTGTGGGCTTTTGAAGGCATTGCTACGGAAGTGAGACGGGGCTACCATTTGTCAAGTAATCCTCTGGTATAAAATTCTCAGATACCAGCTGACTTTAGTCAAACAGAGAGCAATATCCCAAGTTAGGCATCTTGCTGGTAAGCCCTCTAATAATGCTGCTGAGCCAGCCCCAAAGGATACCAGAGAGAAGGTCCGCAAAAGTTAAGTGGGCGTCAAGCAGAAGCCAAGTACTCGGATGGAAGCAAACCACAAAATTTTTAGTGTTCCATCTGTCACTGTGCTATGGCAGGGAGCAAGTGGTCTTTTCCTGCTGTGGAGCTGAGCCATGGCAGACTGAGTGTGGTACCCACCTCTCTCTGTTGGAAAGATGATGGGAACCTGGAACAGACATAAGACTGAAAGTTGGTGTCCTAAGCAGCTAAAAGTAGCCCTGTAATCCAATAGATACAAATTGTCATTGCCGGTAACATACCAGAAGCTCCACAATAACTCTATGAGGCCTCCAGACTTGTCAGACTTTGACTGGGTTTGTCCTGGGCTGCCCACAGCTCTGCTTTATCTTGTTTTAACTGTTAACAGCTGTCGCCTAATGACCAAGCGGCTATTGTCTAATTTGTTTTACTTTTGCTTAGCTTTGTATAATCATCTGGTATCACCAAAGTTTTTATACAGATAGCATTTAACAAGCTGTTATTTTGTGTAGAACTAAATACTTCTGACTCTAGCAAGATGATGCAGTGTAAAGGAATGGTATCACAGCAAAAGCCTTTACTGAGGATGATGGAGAAGTGTGGAGGAGTACAGGCATGGGATGATAAGAGAAGTAAACTACTGCAATCAGGTCATCAGTGGTCAGCCACTGGTAGTTAAACAAATGCAGTCCTGAGAACTGGGTAAACTGGTTTTAGAGTTAACAAAGAGAACAAGGAAGAAGTATCCATTGTATACAAAATCCTATGTTTATGAAATCTCACATTTCCAATAGCAAAAAGCAAGTAGTACAGTGTGATAGAAGATGTATAACAATAGCCCTATGTGGTGAGCAAGGAGAAAGAAACATCCATGATCAGCATCATATTCCTCTTGGCAAATAACCTGGGATGCCGATGACCTGCAACACTGGATAACAGAGTCCTTGAACACAGGGGGAGCATAGCTGTGGGAAAAGGAGCAGGCATTAGGAAGGGAGTGTAAAACAATTTAAACTGTGTCATTATTGAAATCCATTTTATAATATTTTACCATTCTTTATTTTTTAATGTAATAATTATACCAAGATTAATATTAACTCTCCAATTAGGTAGTTAAGATTCCAATTACACTAACAATAAATTCTTGGCTGTGTTTAAAAGTTGTCTATCTTTCTGCCCATAGCAAGGTTCTGGGTGTAACTGACAGTGACTGTTCTCAGCGCAGGATTGCAGTTGGTATGTAGTTGTTGAGAAGTGAAGAATTAGATTGGGAGCAAAGGAGGACTGCGGGTGGGATTTTCACCCACAAAGGTGCAAAACTAAGTGGGTTTTAAAAAAGTGATTCTCAATGGGACTTCAAGGAATAAAAGAGTTTGAAGTACAATAGCTTGGCACAGCCTAACAATGGAAAAAGAGCCTTTTTGCTACAACAAGGCTTTCAGGAGATAGCTCCTGTGAGGCTGAGAGCAGCACTGATCAATGCAGAATGGCTTATGAATGGAGGGCAATGAAAGTTAAATTAAGAAAAAGAGGAACTATGGAAATCAAATGCAATAAAATGATCTTGACTGTGCTGTTCATTTCCTGTTTAGGGACTCTACCGTGCTTCATGCAGACAGTTGCATCAGGGTGTAAACAGCTACACCCAAGAGCCCCTCATCAAGAACCTCACTAGCTCTAGGATTGCTCTAAAAGGTGATATTAGAAAGGGATCTTTCCCATCTCTGGTGAGTGCTATGACCCTGGACTATTGGCTATTCTTGAATAACTCTCTTTTACTTTTCCATAATTGTTTATTTGTTTGTGGCTCTTTTCTGGGCTAAGTTTCATTCAAAAAAGCAGTCTTCAAGGCTTCAGAAAGTTTTCAGTTTTCCAGCCTTACTGAAATCCAGTGCCAACTTCTGCCACAGGTTGACTAATTCACAGTGGGGAACAGAACTGTAGAAATGTGATGTTATGATGGGGGGAGTAGGATACACAGAATTACACAGAATCACAGAATATTAGGAGTTGGAAGGGACCTCGAAAGATCATCCAGTCCAACCCCCCTGCCAGAGCAGGATCACCTAGACTAGGTCACACAGGAACGTGTCCAGGCAGGTCTTGAATATCTCCAGAGAAGGAGACTCCGCAACCTCTCTGAGCAGCCTGTGCCAGTGCTCTGTCACCCTCACAGTTAAAAAGTTTTTCCTTGTGCTTAAATAGAACCTTCTATGCTTCAGCTTGCACCCATTTCCCCTTGTCCTGTCATTGGACATCATGATACAATGGAAGAGTTTTAATTTCTTAGTCCAGTGACTCAATGTCAGAAGTACATTGGCTATGAGGTCATTACTAACAGCATTTCCTTCCAACACAGTTTCCTCTGGGGTAGGAAATCCCCCCTCTAGAACCAGAAGCAGGTTTCTGCCATTTGGGCTGATAGCATGACATCATTAGTTGGCACATATGAAAAACTTATTTTTCAGGTGGAGAGCTGCTGCAGCTGCCAACTATAGTTGTGGTCTTGGCCTACAATATTTTTCTTCTCTTTTTCTTATGTTGTAGGGATCATACTAAAGACTCTGTGCTATTGATATATATAGACACAAGCATAATTTGACTGTTTTCAGAAGAGAGAATGTCAATGACAATGTCAAGTCTTTTTTGTCATGTACTTTAGCATGGGCTTCATGATTGTTTCTTTGCTGGCAGTACTGCTTAGCAGGAAGAAGAACACAAGGGAGAATGACAACAATAGTCACCTCTGGCAAGGATAAGTGGCTATAAAAAAATTCTCCAGGTAATGTACATTCAGAGGGATTATTTTGTATTGCAAACAATGTGCTTGTAAGCACACTGCAGTGATCACTCTTGCTATGAACAACAGCTTTGATGAGTGCTGTTCTTTGGCAGTGGCAGAAGGAAGGATGAGGTCATGGATAATGACCACTCACTCCACTGGGTGTCCACTAACGACAGTTCCAGTTGCACCCATGTGCACTATGCACAGTCTGGAACCTAACACATAGTAGAACAAATGTCAATGCCTTTTAATAAGTCTTTTACTTTGTGTGGCAGCAGATGTCCAAGGTTTTAAATAAGTGTGCTGTGAAAACAGAAAATGAAAACAGCTTGGATGACTTCATAAGCAGGTACAGGATGAAGTGACTATTTCCTTTCATGTCAATTCACATATAGTAAGTATATTAAGTACAGCTTATAAAAGGCTAATTATTAGCATATTGCTGTTCAGGAGGGACATTAAATTGCCAGGAATGAATCCTTGCATACCTAGGACCAAAGCATATAGAAATAATTATGATTGACTGAAGAGTTACTGCTGTAATGAACCTAAAAGAAGGTTACAAGTTGTCTTGGAGACAAATATCTGAAATATACTAAAAAAGGGCAAAACCAAGGTTTTGAAATTCTGGAAATCCATTGAGTGATACTAAAACCCATCTGAGAACAAAAAGAGAGATTTCCTATGTGCAGAAGCCATGCTCAGTTCACCAGTGTGGTGGAATTCCATGTTCAGCACCCATGGGCACATCTGCATGGGTGAGCACACAGCCCCATCACAGTTTGTACAGGGATGTACCAGCCTGGATACTCAGAAATCATGTTTGCATGGTGCCAAGTCCAGCTTACAAAACCATAACTTGCCTTTTCAGCAAGGTGTATTAGCTCAGGTACAGCACAGCAATTCAGGACTGGCTCTGAGCACGGGCAAAGTGAACTCAGATCTCTCTGCATGTACTCATTTAGACATATCCTCATAGTTCTCAAATACATTTTTGCTGTGGTTGCCAAATTCCCAGTGGCGACAGTTTTGACAGTCACAGTCAAAATACAACTGTGTAATAATAGGTTTTCATGTGGCAGCTCCTCATAAAATCCTTGGTGACTACATGTAGGTACCAAGACACATTATGAACTACTTCTTCAAGGATGGCATACCATTGGTAAAAGCTTTCTGGATGTTAAAGTAATGAATAATATCATGTTACACAGTTCTGGAAGTCCGCTATTGAGACAAGAATAAACTTTTCTGTGTTCTGTTTCTTTCCTGTGCAATATTAGGAAACTATTTTCCATGATCCTCCAAGCATAGACCACGTAAACAAATTTAATGATGTTTATCTTAGAATAATTAAGAGAACCTCTCAAGAAAGGCTGATGTTTCCCCACCATGAAACTCTCCACCAGCAAACAGAAAGGTAAAATCAATGGAAGCTAAGAAAAGCTTTAAATGTACTTCTCATAATTCTTTCTGTCCTCTTATTAATTAAGTGGTTAAAACCAAGGTTGCTACAAAAAAATAAAAGTTGTTGTCACATATGCACAGCTGTGGATGCTTTATGTCATAATTCTCATCTTCATTTGGACCTGAGAGTCTGCCCTTATGAACACAGCAATCAGCTGAAATCATCGTGGTACCCTGATCTTTCCTTTCCTCTCCTTCCTCAGTTGCTGCATATTACTTCTTCATCAGCTGTATCTATAGTCACTTGTTTGTATCATCTGCCTTTTGGAGAGTAGTGTCTTAGATCTGTATCATCATCAACTATTTTAATCTCATCAGTTGGCTGGCATTCACGTGCACTTTGGAAGAAGAATCAGAAATACGAGTCACTGTGATCTTTTTTATACACAGTAAGTCCAATTCTACAGATTTCCCAATAAATTTATCAGACTGTTTCTGCTCTTACCTCTATCTTTGTCAGCCTGATATAGTACAGATCTGCATTGCCTCTGGAGGAACAGCCACTTTGTACAAAGGTGCCATCTATTCCAGTGCTGGAAAGGATCAAATTATTTTGCACTTTTACACTAAAATGAAGGAGGGAGTAGGCCAAACCCTAATGACTATCACTGCTTTCTTCAGCCATTTTGCTGCTTTGAGGATGTAAGTCAATGTAATGAGATGCTCTAGTAGAGTTCTACAAAGGGGTCATGTTTCTACATCTACATTGATAAATAATGAGGGGACCAGGCAAATTGTCCACACTTGAAAATTGCTATTTTGCTTCCTGTTTGTTTTTGGGTTTTTTTGTCCACTGCAACAAGCTCTTTTAAAAACAATGCTCAGGTACAAGTAGGCGAATACTTCAGTGCAGGGACCAAACCCAAAAGCCAATATTGATGCGCCTGTACCAGATCTGGCTCCCTCCATCCTGCACAGTCCTAAGGCTCCTTGAAGACTCTTCATTCTCACAAACACCCACAAGTTTGCATCTCAGTGCAAGCAACAAAAGCCTCAGATTCTTATTGATGGGCTGCAACATGACACTTACATTATTTCTGAACTTAGAGCTGAGAAAAAAAACACATGCAGTAATAATTATATCCTAGATCCCAGACCAGTTGCTATGACACTCATGACAACATTGCATTCTGATATGCTATAATATAACTCTTAGTGGAAGATCTACTGCTGTGCAACACCAACTTGGCCAGCCTGCTTTAGGTCAGGCTGGCCCTGAACAGTGTAAAGGCCTTCTCTACTGTCTCCACCACTTGACCATAGAGTGACGAACTGTTTGGATGCATTAAATAGTACATATGTGGCCCTTGTGAGGGTTGCAAGCAGGGACTCAGGGCCATTGTTTGTTGTCCTCCTCTGTTGCTACTGATTTAATACAGGAGGTTGAAAGCAACTCTTTACCTAAAGCAAGTATCTTATTTTCCTCTTTGGAGCTCTAAATCTGCCTTACTGCTGACATGAATGATATGACCATATCACCTCTAAACCCAGCACTTACACAATTTATCTTTCCTATATTACAGCTGGCTTCTTCAGTGAAACTCTGTTTTGTTTTTGGGGATGATAAGATTGTCATTTTGAACATAATTTACTGATGTGGAAGGAGGAAAAAGCCCGCTACAAAAAACCCGCAGAATGGCAGGAAAGATGGTAGAGGAAAAAAATGTGCCAAAAAGTCAAGGATTTAGGGTATAACATAGCAGCATTTTTGGATAGGCTGAGGTTGTCTCATTTTTCATAAAAATTCTGAGCCCATTCAGTGGTATTTTTTAACATTTTTCTCATATAGTCTGTGTCAGGTTATTTCTAATTGTGCAATTCTCCAGCAGCTTGCAAATGTAAAACTTCCTTTTTCTATTAAGAAGTTCTTTTCTGTTGATCTTCTGTGACAGAAAATGAAATTCCTATGTAAGCCAGCCACTACAGAGTCTGAGGGAAGCAATTTTTGAGTTAACAGACTGTTTGAAACACATTCTCTCAGGACCTTTCTCTTCCCCTTCAGCATTTTCAGCCTGTGTGCCTCTTCTTTCCTGCTTGTTTCTTCAGTGTTCAGGCCAATTGTGATCTACTTGAAAAGGTAGACTGGAGGTATTAAAAGATGGCTTTTCTTACCAAGTGAAGAATCAAAAGAATCTGACAGTAACAGAAATGAGTTGGAGAACAGCACCCAGGGCAGGACTGGAGGAATGGTAGGTATATTTTGGTATATTGCACAGCACAAGTAATAATCACACTAGCAAACAACTAATTTTTACCTCATTAGTTGCCCTTGAAGTAGCTGTATTGTTTTGATCTTAATTTGCAACAGCAATAGCAAAAATAAAGATAAATCCTTAACCTTGTAAGTGCAGTAGCCCTATATTTGCTCACATTTATCAGTCTTAGAGTTATACTACTAGTGAGCTGGACAGCCTCTGTACAATCTGTCTGTGACATAAAGGTGTAGGGACAGTTTGCACAGCTGAAAAAAACATTTAGAACTAAAAATATATGCACATGCACATGTATTTTATTTTGCATGTTAGAAAATAAAGTTTCCATAGGTTGTTCTCCATTCCACAACCTCCAGACTTCCATTTTCAAACCTACATTATAAAATACCCAGGGTCTGAGTCGTTGCTGTTCACTGCCTTTGATATCAATAGCCTCTATTTTTCCTCCCAGCAGGAGTGCCAGAGTTCACTGCCAATAGCTTGGAGGTAGGCTGATGGTATCCAAACCGAAGGAGTGCAGAAAGAATAGTTATTTTGTGCCTGAAAAACATTAGTGGGTCCAGTGAAAAAGAAATCTGAGTTACAACACCCTCAGGACTCTGAAATAATACTTGTGACAACATTGCATTGTATTCTGATGTACTATGATCTAACTCTTATCTGAAGAACAGGCATTTTGGACTCCACTGAGACAGAATGTGGTACTTTGTAATGACATAATGATAGACTGAAGTCCTACAGGACTGTGTAAAGATCATCAGTTTCACTCAGAACTTTAGGCTAAATTATCAACTGTAGCTCAAATCACATAAAATTCCTTTGGCTCAATTATGTGGTTTAGTCTGGGAGATCAATGTTTCCAATTTTTACTCTACTTTTAACTGCCTTGTGATGGATGTAACAACAGAGGGTTTCCATCAAGATAATTCTGGAAAAAAACCCGTGTGTCGATGTTTACATATTAAATCCATTTAATCAATAAATATTAGACATTAGATTTCCTAAAAAATTGTTTACTCTTAATCACTGAAACAATGAAGATTATAAAAAAACACCCCAAAGTTGCATTTTGTTTCAGAAGCAGAAAAAATTAAAGATTATTGCCTGTAGATATAAAATTACAGAATGTGATAGTTTAGTAGGAGTTATTTTTTTAACGTTACTCTTTGCTTTCCAAAATAATAGACTGATCATATCAGTCTAGCCTTCGAGCCCATAATAATATGATCAAACTGATTTTTTTGATCTCAATATTATCTCTGACATTTCAAACGTAACTGAGATGCCAAGAGGCCTTTATTGATAACCAATTACGACACAGAAGCAGCTGCCATAATTTCTTATTAATATAGTGGAAGTATCACATGATAAAAATACTAAACTGAGATTCTGGAAATTGGAGATTCTCTTTCACAGGCTACATGTGACTTTGAGTAAATCACTTAATGGAATACTCAGCCCTGAAAAATAATACCAGCACAGTCTTGCTTAAAGTATCAGTTGCTTAACATGTATCCATAATTACATCTGCTTGTGTTAGAGGGAAAAACATGTTTCTTGTGTTAACTCGTCTGGGGCAACACAAACAAATGAATGTATGCTGGACTTTATTCTTCCCTATGAAGTGCCTGTGCAGGTTATATGCTGCATTTCTAGGGATACATCAGTGAGAAGAGTCCCTGACACTCTTGGTGAAGGTAATAAATCAGGCAGAGCAACTCAGGGCCTAGCACTAATCTAAAGGATTTGTGCTATTCTTTCTGGTACACAAGATGAAATGAGTCAGATTCACTGTGGGACCCTGGGCTGAATTTGAAAGCATGGTATTTGGTGAAAAAAAAGCTGGTACTCTCATCACCTTTGTATTGGGAATCATCAAGAAAAGATGGAACTGTTATGGGCTTAGGGATCAGAGTACACCTGCATTGCAACTGTGGGTGAGCTGAGTTCTGCAGAGACTGTTAAATGCTTTGATGTCCAAACTAAAAAGGTGCAACAGACTTTCAAACTTACCTCTATTGAAGTGATACTGTTGTTGAGATCTAGCTCCTGATGGAAGGATGGACTGATCATTACTCAAAAGCCATGATGTAGGAACAGCGCTGCATTCAAGAGGAGAGTGAGCATATTTGTCAGTGAAAGGATCTTGTCTGGAAGATTGCCACACTACTCAATTCCCACACATGAGTCAAGGTAGGGAGTATAAGTGCTGGAGACCTTGGAAGCAGAGTGGACTCCCTTTGCCATTACAAATAGGTACATTCTTTGCTCTGAAAGAATGGGTGGCAGGAAAGCTGACAAAATAACCATGATGGATTTTACTGTGAAAAAGGATAATCTGCCCAACCTTGTGTCATCTCCTTTTCATAATGACAGTTATTGCTTTATTCTTGGAAGCCAAGAAGGTCAAGTTCCCCAGGTAAAGGCAAAGACAAGGCTGAGAACGTGAACTGCAGAGCTACACCCACAGAGACAGCCTTCTACACCCAGGTGTGTTATTATCTGAAAGCCATTGGCTATGGGCCAAAATAGGCATAAGTAAATTAAGGTTCACACATTAAGTCAATCCAATGTAGATAATTGCATTACACCATGACAAAACCAGTTTTGGAGATTAGTCCTGAGCCCTTTGGGAAAAGACACAAGAAAACCCAAATATGTTCACTCACTTCACACATATTCATGCTGAAGAGTGTGTCAGCAACATGCAGTTTATCTCAACCCACAGAAATCTATCCATAAGGCATATACGGAAACACATCCCAACACAGTGACTAATTCTGCAGCAGCAGCACTGTTTCCTTAGTCACTTGGTGGCTTGGAAAATACCCACATTTAGAACTGAGCTCACAATTGGAAGCAAATAGCTTAATGTCTTAAATAAACCTTTTCCCAATTATTTATTTGCAATCTCATGAAAATTTTCTTCCATACTGTAATTATATGAAACAAATCCCATTTTATCAGTGTACATGTGTGTGGGATTATGGGTTTGTTGAGAGGTGTATAGCACAATATTAAATGTTTTTAAACAACAGCTGATTATACAAGTAACGTGGTTCTGACTCTTTTCCCTCACTGGCTGAGGGAAACTGTTGACACTGGGGCTTGAAGAAGCCAGTGCAGGGGAGAGAGTGGGTTTTAGGGATAGGTTGTAGCTAAAAGAGATAAGAGCTATTTGAAATGCTTATAAATTCATCCTTTCCAAACTACATAAGACATAACTTAGGCAGGATCCTAAAAAATCTACAACCGCCTACACTCTTTATTGGTATAAGTGCAGAATTTGAACTTAATTTTGGCTCACACTACTCATACAAATGAATCATCTGTGGAAATGCTCGGTGTGCTGGCAAAAAATATCAAAACTTGATACTTCTTTGTGTCTGGAAGGCTCGACAGGTCTAATACTGGCTATAGCGATGGCATTTTTAAGCTTCCCACTGCAACACTTGAGTCCATGAGTATGTCCTAGGCAAGAGCAAGGAAGCACTTAATCTAGGGTATGACACAGAGTAAGTGTCTGTTATGCTCAGTTACTGCATGCTTTTTTTAGTGTTTTCATTTATATGCTGTCGATTAGCATCAGCCTTATGTAGGGACATAACTGGAACCCCAAGGATGGGGTTGTGAAGCAATGGCACCAAACTAGAAAGAAGCAAGAAGCTGCCCAAGCCAACCTCGTTACCTCCTCCAGATGGTCCCTGCCTCTTGCAGTATGCTGCCAATGGTTAAATCAAGGTTAATATAATTTGGCAGTACTTACCTAGGGTCCTCTCTGCCTCCATTCTCTTTTACAGGTAGACTGTTTAAACACACTCCACACAATGTAAGTTTATCTCTCATTTTTTGGCAGGATATTGTGACCTTTGAACTGAAATATCCACAGCCTGCTATCATAACAGACCTGCTGACATATCAGTATAACCCAGCTTGGCAGGCATCCCTGCAAATACTATAAAAAGTTTTATTGCTTAAAAAGTGCAGCTACTCTTGCACTCTTTTTAAGGGAGCAGAGTTCATGTATACCAAGAGGAAAGGAGCTGCTGTGAGCATGTTGAGGCTGCTGAGGCTGTACTTTTGAGGCTACATCTCATTCCTCTTTCCTAAGGAACAAGAGAAGGTGAAAGGAATGTGGAATGGCTCCAGGTAAAATAAATGGATAGAGAAATGGTGAGACACTTAAACAAATTAATAGTAGGACTGATCACAGATGATGTTAGAGAAGATAGCATGGGATCCGTGCAGTTTTTCCTTGAGGGATGCACAAATGCACAAGAAAGAAAGACAGGTAAGGATATTGCCTGGAAAGATCACTCAGGTGACTACGAGGTCCATATGTGAAATCAAAGGAGAGGTAAGGAATGGTTTATGTTAGAGTATGGGGGTGCTATAAGGAAAAGCTGATGGCAACTAATCTAGGCATACATGAGTTATCTGTAAATAAACCAACCCATGTCCTGAGAACAGTGGGGATTGATCAGCAATTACAACAACGCAGAGTCCAGGGCAAGATTTATAATCTATGCTATTAAGTATTGTCAATAGGTACAGTAACTAGGTACTGAGCTTACATAGACTGGATAACCCATATATCTTGACTATTTAACTCGAGTATTACAAATATTTTTCTAATTATAAGGATATAGGGTTTGGTAGCTAACATTGTAGCACATCATGGACAGTCTTACAGCAAAGATGCAGACTGAGCCTCACCTCATGATTTCCATGTTTATGTCCTAGCTGTGTAGCAAGTATCTTAGCAACTTCAAATGGACACAACTACTAGGACAAGAAAAGGGTACGTTTCTAAGCAGTAGGACCAAGTGGGTTGCAAAGTACTGTTGACTTATGATGACAGGGAACAAGTTAGAAAGGCTCTGAATACATTAGTCAGCCATTCACTGTGACTTGGGAAGGCATTGCTAAAACACGTCTGTATGCTCTTTGCAGGCTTTGAGTGTCTCAACTACAGGTTAACAAGTCTTGGGTCACACTGGTTCTATAGTTCCTCACTGAAATTTCAATCATTCCTGTACTGATTGTGTTTCAAACTCTCTTTTTACTAGCACTAGTTTCTGTTTTCTGGCTGATCCAAGTGGGCTTGGTCTCTGAAGGCAATTATCCTTTCAAAGCTGCCAGCAGCAGATGCTAACAGTGATCCAAAACAATCTTCTAAAGCACAGTTTATTACTTTTTTCTGCAAGCTTAACTAAGAGGGGAACACAGTTAAACTAACACTGATGTTTAATCACCTGTTGCGAAAATGGGGAAATAAATCTGGTCTTGTGAGGCCGGCACTGAATATGTGACAGACGCAAGTAGTGAAACAAATAGGAATCGTTTATTTACAGCAACATTTACAGGTTCTTTTGGATTGCCGGTGATAAATTGAAAAGCTACAGGTACACTAAAGGTTGTATAACTAATATAATACCAACAACAACGCACTATGAAACACAAACACTAACAACAACAACAACTTGCCCACAGTAAGCCTGACCACCTGGCAAACAAACAAGCCTGTTCAAACAGAAATACAGTGGAGCAAACCCAAGCACACACTCAGCGAAACCTAGAAATGCACCAGAGGAGAAATATAAAATACACTCAGGGAATATGAACCTGAGGATGAAATATATTGCTCAGCATTAGCTGAGGTAAATAATCTTACCCACAGGGTGACCCGAGTGGTGGGGATGGAGAGGGAGCGAATTCATCAACCTATCCAGTTCATTGGTATGGTTCCAAGTTCATCCTGTCCCACCAGGTAAAGGCTCCCATGTAAGTTACCTTGGCCAGCATTCTGACCAAGGGGGAAGATTCTCATCGCTCCATCGCTGGAGAAGTAACTCCACCTTTTCTAGCATGAATCTTAGGGTTTTTGTTCCCTGATGTATGTGACAGCAGACAGGAGTGTGCCTGAGTGGATTAGACCACCTGGGGTGTTTGTCTTTAGCAGTGTTTCCCCTTATCTTTAGCTCTTCTTGGGTGATATTCCCTTCTGTATGCTCTATCATTTGCATGTATTTGTATTGTCATGGTCCCTTGGAGCCAGACAGAAATCCTCCAGCTTACCATTGTTTTACTTTTAGGCAATTCAACAGTGGTTTGATTGGGACTCAGGCCATATTATTTGTTGGGGATTTCAAGGCTCAGCTCAGGTTTTTGTTCTTTGAACGATGCAACACTGCCCTGTTTAGTTTCGTGCTTACCAGACAACTCAGGGCTGAGCTATCTACACAGCTCCCCATGGGTCGTCTCTGTAGAGACAGGGCCTCGAGGCAATCTAAGGCTGAGTTGCTCCTGCAACCCCTAACGAGTCACCTAGTGCACTGGACATTACCGAAACCTGTTTTAAACTATGAGCCAGACCTATCCTTACATCACTCTGAGCTTGTTTTCTAGGATTCATTATGTTTTATTTGGGTTAGGTTCCTATGACATTTTGATGGAGATGGAGACCATCTTCTACAGTTGCTGCCTCACTGTGCCCTCGCATTGCCTTCCCCCAGGTTTCTTTGCTCTCCACTTCTCTCTAGGAAGATTTTTAAACAGATAGATGTCCTTTGATCTCAAGCCATACAAGTGGGACAATAAGCTTGTTAACCTTATCCTGAACCAGGCAGGTAGGCACTTTCAGATTAATAGCCTACCCATTGTTCTCTGAAGGACTCTTGGTATTTCCCCTGGAGATATCTTATCTCCATCACTGAGCAAGCAGGAAATGAAACATAGATTCATAAAGTTTAAACCCAGAAGGGACCATTAGAAGAGCTATTCTCATCTTATATATATCAGAGGCCCTTTAATTTCACCTATTTATCCTTGTAGTGAGTTCAATAACTTCTATTTGACTAAAATGAATGCTCCTCCTAACAGATGCTCCATATTTAAATACATGCACTCAAACAAAAATGTATCAAGCACGTAAACTGAGACAGGTAAAAGATCCATTGAAAAACAATACAGATGTCTCCCTCATTCTCTGTAACACTGCCTGGATGTGTTTTCTTACAGACCTGACATGTTTTAGTACGTCTGGATGAGTCAATCTAAATTTCACCCATTCCCAGCATAAAAGATCCTGAAAATTAAGATACATGTAGCACACAGATTAGGCACCATTACAACCTTGTTAGGTAGGTTGGAAATTATAGTATATTGCTATCAATACTAAAGTAGCATAATACCCTGTACAGGACCATGAATGACATCTGTTTGTAAGTCTAGATTGACAAATGAAAGAGAACTGCCCTGACAAGTCATAATTTAGTTGCTAGCTCACTCCCCAGCTCAGTTTTTGCTCACACCAACTCCCTCTGTCCAAGACATATTTATTGTAGGGGAGTCTTACACTGTGCATTGCTGATGCAAGATGGTTAGTCTCACATGATCACAGCTCAATCAGCTCCTGCCCCTCTGTTATTAGCAGTGCAGACGTTGTTGATAAGTTTAGGTAGCATAAAAAAGAGCTGAGTCCAGCAAGGAAGTCATTACAGTAAGTGCAAAAGAGTAATGTACTCTACAATGCTTTGCAGCAGAGCAGAAAACACTCCAAATCATCATTAACCAAATTAACCAAACCAACTAGTAAAACTGATCTTACTGTTGAAGATAAAACAAAGCAATACAGTAACATATTCGGACATTTGTAAAATCTGTTGGGATGGAGTTTCTTTTCTATGTATTACAGCTCTGCACCCTCCTGAATGTGTTTCCATACCAGCACTCCTTCATGATGTTTTTAAGCAGTCATCGAAAACAGGGAGGTTCTGAATGACAACACACACCCTGGTGGGGTACCATCTCAAGGAAGTTAATAAGGAATGTAAATGTGGTTGTAAATTTCCTTTTCCAAAGACGTTGCAACGTTTGAAATTGACTTTAGTCCAAGATATTGAGAAAGGCTGTATTTACATTTCACTATTCAATTGGTAGATTTTATACAAATATTTGCCTCTAAAAGTTATGAACATGAACAAAGTTATCTATCCAGGTCAGATAATTTCAGGACCATGCTAATTAGATTTGTCTTCTGGTGGATATAATCTGCAGTATGCTCAATCATGTAACATTTCAGTCTGGGGCATACTTGACCATGTATCACAGAATCACAGAAACACAGAATCACTCGGTTGGAAAAGACCTC
>NW_010179006.1:0-32033 GCF_000695765.1 Mesitornis unicolor
TATAATTTTTTTTAAATCTGAACAGAAAAATAGACTACTCTGGAATGCATGAAAGTCATATGACTTTTCCATACATCAGATAATTATAAAGCCAACACAATGGCAAACAGAAGGTACAGAGGTAACTAGAACTTCTGTACTTTATTCAAGAACTATTTAAAGCCATATTCTCCCCAGGTGGGTGATCCTAAAGCAACCTAAGGTAACACTTCTTCGGTCTGATTACCGTAAGCAAAATGACTGACCAAACAGGAAGAAGTTGGAGCTAATTTGGAGTTGCTGGGGAAGCCCACCTCCCCATCTCGGTCCCGTCTGAGCTGCCCAGGGGAACGCCAGGGCCATACGCTCTCCATCGCTCAGCTACGTTACACAGTAATTCTACTATTCACATTAAAATGAGGTGTTAGAAACTACTGGAAATCATGGTATGTGGAGCTTACTAACAGAGAGAGAACTTGGCTTTAGAAACCTTGTCTTTGCAATGAATTTTAAATACCCTTGTTATTTACTATAAACTGTACCAGTCATAATTCTGTCAAGACATAAATATACAATAGATACAAATATTAACAATACATTACAATTTTACAGAACAGAGTACTGTTTTCCTTAGAAATGTGTATCTTATTAGCTGCAAGGGAAGAAAAGGCTACAGTTTATCACAGCCATAGTTGCCAAAGAAACCGTCGGTCTCAGATGTGTTTCTGTGTGACTGACACAGACAGATATTCCCCGGCAATAGACACACGGCATGTTTGGGAAGGGAATGTGCGTTCCGCGGGTTTCCTTTTCCTCTTTTTCTTTTTTTATTTTCTCCTTCTTCTACCTTTATTGGCTCTTGAACCTTTCAGGAAAATGTGGATTTCACAGGAGATTGCTTTGTTTCATTTTTTGTTGTTTTTTTTATTGTTGTTTGTTTTTTTTCTGTAAGTGTGCTTAGGTGAAGTTTCTAAGAAAAGGCACTGAGAAATCTACTGCAATGTGACTGCTGTTTTCCTGTGTTCAAGGCTAAAACTCAAAGGATCTTTGCCTCCTGGTTAAGAAAACTGCACCCATTCCTTCCGCATATATATATTATATATTATATATATATTTTATATATGTATTAAAAAAAGGTCAATGGCATAAGATACAAGCAAGCACAGACATCACATTTACATAGTCCTTTCAGATATGATGTCTTTTGCAGCAGCAGGTGAAACTCTGTCACCTTGCTTGATACATGATGCACAGTAAATTCACAGTCCTGGATGCCAAACACCGGTGATTAAACTGCACGCTCGATGCAAGAGTTACTGCATATTTTCCCCAACTGTTAAGAGCATTGGGAAACATGTATCAAACAAACTATAAAATGAAAATGTCTCGCTAGTGTCTATAGGATTTGGTGAGCATTATGTTTTCAAAGCACTGCCTTTCCTTTTGTAATGAGTACAGATTTAGTCTACCATAGCTTTATGTTAGAGTAGATTTCCCAGTGCTTACATTATATATATGTGTATTATGCACACACACACATATATAGATACATACTTCATATTCAGACTTTATTTCATTAAAATAAGTTAAACATGCTTCCTTTTAACTGGGCACAAAATGAGAGCTACATCTTCATACACAAATAAAGAAATGCTCTTCAAGCATATTATATGCTTAATTTAAAATTATTTGCTTTCTATAAGAAATCTATAGGACTTTGGCTATTCAGACTTAAA
This sequence comes from Mesitornis unicolor, assembly GCF_000695765.1. Classification (NCBI taxonomy): domain Eukaryota; kingdom Metazoa; phylum Chordata; class Aves; order Mesitornithiformes; family Mesitornithidae; genus Mesitornis; species Mesitornis unicolor. Next base: position 1,716 of record NW_010179006.1, read on the forward strand.
AGGTAGATTTTTAATGATACTTTTGAATTTGGCTTCCAAAAGTGACTCAATAAAATGCTACTTTAAAGGTAGGACTAAATAGATGATATACGGTGTGTGTCGTAAGTGATCACACAAGGCAGACAGAGGGCCTTTGGTTACAAGGAGAGTTGCACCAGTTGATTATCAGTTAAAAAATGATAGAGTTGTTGATCTATACATTTTCGTCAGTGCCATCTATAAACCAAATACATCAATTTGGATGAGAGTGTGGTAAATACTACACTATATGGCTATATTTAAATATGTTCACTTTCGTGATATGTAAAATATGACTTTTTTTTCCACATGAAAGCATCAGCTCTAAAAATATTTAACTTGGAAATCACTATTACTTACTTTATCAAAAAAATGTCCCTGATTTTTTCTTCTTTTTACATTTGTGCTGATGGCAGAGATGAATGATCACTGAAACATAGAGATTAAGTTAAGACTGTTCACTTTAAAATTTCTTGTTGCTGCTCTGTGGCCTCAGAAAGCCACAGAATAAATCTGTATTTAAAGCTTATCTGCTGGAAAGTCACTTTACCTTTTTGTGACGACTCAATCTTAACTAATATCTCAGCAATACATCAGTTCCTCTAAGTACACTTGTATTTACTATGGCCAAATCCTAAAGTCCTTCACCAGGCAGAGCCCACTCAGTGGAATGGTGGTTTTGGCTGAGTGAAGGCAGAGTAAATGCTAACGAACCTCAGGAATTTGCCCCGTGTAAATACTCTGGAGAGTACCGCTTGCAGGCTTAGGTGCCTTGAACTTATTTTGCGTACCTCCTGCGTCACTCTTTCATGGCACGAGCTCTCTTTCACTGCCAGCAGGCTAATTCGTGAGGTGGTGGCTCAGGTCTTACTCGTGTCTTCCCCAGGGTCTTGCCTTGCTGGGACGCAAGGCCGACTTCTGAGCGGGTACCTAGGGCTATATCCCACCACCTGGGATGGGGTCAGCTGAGCAGAGCAAACTCCAATGTGTGTACAGTTTTGTGCCAAGGAGAGACCTAACAAAGCTATCATTGTAACCCATAATAGTTCCTAAAACATATATGTGCTTATTGCTTTTGTCCGTACATGCTGCATTCACTATTATGGATTACAGACAGAAGTACTGTACAGCTTGGACGGACAGACATTTACATTCAGGACTAACCAACGGCAGTTTTTACAATAAGAAGGAACAAAATGCAGTGGACTCGAGTTGCTCGGGGTCTTCCTCCCACCCGTGAGCCTCCACTCCCACATCCCAAGTCTCAGCACATCCCGGACCTGCACCACGCAGGTCGCCCCACACTCCGGTAGGTACTCAAAAATAGGTCAGGAAACGGTCATTGACAGAGTTATTTACAATTGAGTTTTACAGTAGAAACAGAGAACAACACAAAAGATTACCATCACAGTTATGACAGGACAGGTTGTGACTTGCTACAGGCGTGTAACAAATCACAGTCATGACAGGAGGCACAAATTAAAATAGTGCTTGGTTAAAGTGCTTGATTGTTACACTCTGCTATCCTACTCCAGCATCGCAACAACAACAACAAAAAGTCAACGTAAAGTGCTTTTCCCCCCGGAGATTAAAAACCAAAGACAAATTATTTCCTACACAATTTGACATAACTTTATTGAAACAATAATATTTTAAAAACCTAGGCTGGTGGCTGCTAGTTCTATTCATTTAAAATGGTCAGATCCCTTTTTTTTCTTTTTTTTTTTCTTGTTTCATTTAAAAATGATTGGATGTTATTAAAACATCAGGCCTGATTCTCCTGTCTCTCGCAGCTGCTTCGTGCCACAGCCTCACAGGAGCCTCTCCTGCCAGACTTCCTTGCAAGAGAGAGCACAGCCAGGCCCGGGGTAGGTCACTAATGAATCCCTCTTTTTGCATATTTATGTAACACTTGCATATCTTTCACCACGCCACTCGGGCGCAAAAAGCTTCAGACCGACTGGTTCCTCTCCTACGCCAAGAGCGAGACTTTGGCCGACGCCTCAAGTCGGCATTTGGGCAGGAAGGGGAGGCCTAGAGAGCCATCCCGGTGCCCTCAGAATGTATTACAGGGCCCAGCATCAGCGTCGGTGCTGACGCCGCACTCGGCTGTCCCCACAAGACAGGGCAGCCAGTGTCTCCCTTCCGCAGAGAGGCTTGGCGAGAGCTGAGCTCTCTGTCCAGCCCTACGCTCCCCAGCTCTGGGAAGGGGGCCTGGCTGCAGTGCCTCTGGAGATTCCTGCTTCTGCATGGCTCTTTCACACCTTCCCAGCGTGGGTCCCCTGAGGGCCACGCGCTGGCCCTGGGGCAGGTATCAATTTTTTAGCAGAGGGTAAGTGCAAGTTTCACTATGCCCTAGGGGATGTTTGGAATTAGATACAAGTGGTGCAACTCACCCTGCTGATATTTCAAAAGAATACATCAGGTCCTACAGGATACCATATTGTTATGCACACAGAGAGCATTTTAGTAATTGGTTTCTCTAGTTTTAATTGGTTTTCACTTGGATTTTCCAATAGTGTTCCCTGTTACCTTTAGACATAATATCCTTCAGAAAAAGCTATAGATGGGGAACAGCTGCCCCGAAGCAGTGAGCATTATGTTTTTGACAGCTTTATACCAACCCCAGCAATTTATTCCAGAGTTCAAATCTGGCTGCCTTGGCATCCTTTATGGAACTAATGCAAATCAGATGTTAATATTTCCAAAAAGAGCTCTAGTGTTCAAGGGGAATGGATGGATATTTGGTCACATTGGCTTCACTGGACAACATGAAAAGAGATCAATGTGTGATCATGATCTGCAATCCTTATTTTTGACTGATGTGGGCAATGTCTTTAGAGTTGTTTCAGAGAAGGACATTTCACAAACCCACACTGGACCTCCCCTAGACTTTTAGAAACAGGTGGCTTGTTTCAGCCAAGTTCATGCCATGCAGAAGCTCTTTTGTTTGTGTTGACTGTAAAGACATTCCTTTAAATTTTCAGTAAGTTCTTTTGAAGCCCACCTCAGATGCTTTGATCATGTGTGTTAGCATGTCCTCCACTGCCTGGTAATACATGGACTTCTGGGGAAATGTGATTTTCTAGTCTGACAGTCTCCTGATTGCTCTGGGTTCTTCCAGTGATACCTTCCATAGAGTAAATGCAGTTTTGCCCTATCAGCTTTGGGGAGGTGGGTAAAGCAGCAGCTTCTAGATGGTTCTTCTCTGTTCTATAAACAATGTCCTTTTGCTTTAGATAACCACTATTTGTAACATTGTACTTGGGACTCACATTTCCGGGTGGACTTGAATCGTAAAGCAGCTGACCTTCGTCATCAGTGTCAGCATCTATATATTTGTGTATACCAGCATCGTGGAAGTTGAAAGCTATGGATGTCTGCATCTCTGGTGACTTTGGGGGTGTTCTTGCGCTTGCAGTTGTGTAGATTGAGGTTTCTGGGCTCATGAGAGATCTGTCAGAGAGTAAGGAAGTATCTGTGGCAGCAGCAGCAGCTCCTCGGCTCTTGAGAGGGTCTGGATATATTCTCAGTACATTTGATGCTGGTACTAATGTGCTGGTGTCCTCTTCCATGAAGTTGACTTTCAGAGATCTTAGTTTTAAAGGGTTACTGGCCTTTATGGAGCTTTTGGGACTTTCTATGAAAAAAGCAGAATGGTGGGTGCCTTCAGAGCTTGGGTTCATTTCCACATATCTAGCACCACTCCCCTCTGGCCTGCTCTGCTCCTGAATCACGTTAATGCCACCTTTGCAGGGAAGGGTGGTGAGCGGGCTGTGGGAAAACCTCCCAGAGTCAGGGAACTCTGCCGCACAACTTATGAAGCTGTCGATGCTGGACATGCTCCTCATGTCAATGATCCCATCAGTGCGAGTTGTCAGCAAGGGCACCATAGGGCCAGGAAGGGTCTCCATTTCTAACTCTTCCTTTTGCTTTCCAGGTTGACTTGACTCTTTAGTATTAAGGTTTGGCTGGGACTGAGTCTTTGCCATTTTGTTATACATGTCCTCTAGCTGCTGGACATTCAGGTGCTGGGGACTTGAAGACGACCTGGCTTTTTCTGGAGATCCTTGTTCCTTAGTTTCAAAAGATTTACTAGAGCTAGTTTCAGAGAGTGTTCTCTTGGTCCATTTCCATTTGCTGGGAGATAAATGATTATCCTGAACTTTATCCTTTTTGGATATGCTTTCTCCATTCTTTTCAACCACAATGTCCATAAGTTCTATACTACGTGCAAACGCATCCTTCATGTTCATGGAAACAATGCTGCCGTTCCTTTTTGCTCTTTCAAGAGCTTCCCTACGCTTAATGGCTTTCTCCTGCCTCTTCTGCTCTTTGTAGAACTCAGAGAAGTTATTGACAATAATTGGGATGGGAAGAGCAATCACCAGTACTCCAGCAATGCAGCACAGTCCTCCTACTATTTTACCTAAAAGCGTTTTGGGGTAGATGTCTCCATAGCCTACTGTTGTCATGGTGATTGTTGCCCACCAGAAAGAAGCTGGGATGCTCTTGAATTTTGTATCATCCTCATCCTTTTCTGCAAAAAACACTAAACTGGAAAAGATCATAATGCCCATGGCCAAAAACAAGATGAGTAATCCCAGCTCATTGTAACTCCTCCTCAGTGTAAACCCCAAAGACTGTAAACCCGTTGAGTGCCGGGCAAGCTTTAGAATCCGGAGTATCCTCATAATCCGAAATATTTGGACCACTCGTCGTACATTTTGGAACTGAAGTACACTTTTATTGGATTCTGTGAGGAAGATAGTGACATAGTACGGTAAGATAGCTAGCAAATCAATTGCGTTCAGCGGGCCTTTGAAAAACTTCCATTTCTTAGGCGAGGATAGGAACCGCAAGAGGTATTCCATTGTAAACCATGCAATGCACACTGCTTCCACGTGGGCAAGTTGGGGATTATCTGTGGTCTGCCCAAATTCATCCATGCCTTGTAGTTCAGGAAGTGTGTTAAGGGACAAGGCAATTGTAGATAGTACAATAAACATGATGGAAATGATTGCCAAAATCTAGAAAGGAAAGAGAAAACAGTGAGTTCATCTCAAAACATATTACACTATCTATCATTGCCATTAACGCATGGCTGTATTTCTACTTACACATTTCAAGCCTAATTTTCTTCTTTGTACACAGAAGTCAGATAACCAATGCATCCTGAGATGATTTTATTTTGGAAGCTGCTTTAATTATGTCAGATGCATAAAGGAGATAAAGCATCTAATTCAGCTCCCATGCCTTCATCTCTGTGTAGTCAAGGAATGCGTACCAAGCAGCTTGGATGCCAAGAGGGCTGTGAAGCGGTTCACAGCAGGAGCTTTTGATTAACTACTAATTAGGTGCCCAACAAAGCCCATCTGGGCAACAGGCTCTGAAATCTGAGCAAGATTGAGTGCGATTGTGAATGCAAGATTCGATCAGAGCAATGTCCTCCATTTAACGCACAGTTACATCGGTAATTTCAGGTGCCTATGGCTAATTACAGAGATGTGTGTACTATTCTACTACACAGAACCATATAAGTAATATGCTCTTTTTTAATGACTCATCTCTAATTTGAAACTTGATGCTTGTGAAATACATGAAAACTTTACCAAGCTTTCTAAAACCTTTTGAGCTTTGAGTTACTCTGTACGTGACTGATCAGTCATCCTAGCTTCTCATTGCAACCAGGAGAGAGAGCAAACCCATCCAGGAAAACCAAACTGCACAACACTGAGACAGCCAAGACAGGGCAGGTCCAAACACTGCAACGTCATCATCAGAAGCAGCTCTTAGGCTAAAGAGTGCAATGAGAAGAAAAAGGTCTGTTATTGAGCAGCCTCTCTAAAAACCTACATAAATCTGATCAGATCTTGGGCCACCAACTCTATGCAGAGCTGGAAAGCACGGAGTGCTAGATTAGTGTATTTGCAGCTTTCAGCTGGTGTAGGCAGGCTGACCTTCCATACCTGTTTTATATAGACATCATTGCTATACTTTCCAGTTTCCCTAATTATATTTTCTTTTAAAGTAATTTTAGGGAGGTTTTGGAGCTGACAGACAATTTAAGTAGTGTTTTTTTTCTAGTAGTGAATTCTTTATCAAGTTTTTTAATTTGATAGGAGTATATCTAGTTTCTTAGGTTACTGCCAAAATACAGCAATGATTTCAAAACACATGTATATGTGACTTATGTTTTATGTATTCATTTCAGTGTAAGCTGGTCCCTTATGCTTGCCTTTCTCCTACTTGGTAGAAAAGCAGCATAAAATCAATTGCAACGTATATGCATGATGACTAGATACACAATATTAAGCCATGAATTATAAAATGTATGACGAGAGTTCTGGATCATGAATTTCAAATCTGACTCACTCCTTCCTTGCCCATATAACTAGATTTTAGGTTTCCTCACAGTGACCTTTCTCAGCCAGCCTCGCAACACCAGAATATCTACAGTTACCACCTGGGTCACTGGAGAAAGAAATTCTTGCAGGATTTCTCTTCAGCCAGCACAGACATCCTAATAGTGAGGAAATATCAGACTTCTAAACATTTATCCCTAAACTAACAGTCACTGCAGTGGAATGAATCTTGCTGCTGTAGGAGAAACATGCAGCTCCAATACGGTTCAGAAACACTATGGTCTTCTCAAGAAGAGCCTCAGCTCTTCTACAGAGTTAAAAGGCAGAAATGGTCTACAAAGGCTGGAAGCTTTACTTGAATTAAATTCATATAGCTTAAGCATAAGCTATGGCTTTAGAGTAAAAGCCCATATACCTTCATAAAATCCAAATGTAAAAAAGTTAAAAAGTGTTTTAAAATCCACTTGCTGTTAAGAAAATCCCTTCAAAATCAATGTAATAAAATCATTTACCTTTTAACTTACTAAAACGTACTATATAACTTTGATTTGTAAATGACACTGCAGACCAGGTAATTTAATCTGAAGAATGTGATTTGGCTAGAAACAAAAATTAGCTCCATTAAACACTCTGGTTCATTGTCTAAATTGGATTAAATGGAAGAAGTGAATGGTGTAAATGGCCTTCTATGCAACGCTTTAGTACTGGGAATTTAGAATGGCCTCACTTTCAGTTACTAAATTGTTAATAAGATTCCTTTTCCTTTTTAAACAAGTTTAAAGAGTGTTTGTTGTGAGCTGGGCTGTGCACCCTCCCAGTGCTAGCAAACCTTCTGCCTCCTCCTCACTACCTTCTTCTTCCATAAGTTTGCTGCTGAAATATGAATGATCTCACAGCAACTTGTGACATGGAGGATTTGCCTTGTTGAGAAACAGATGAGCCAAAGAAGCTATGGAGGGATGCAAAAAAGTACGAAGAACCATGGGATGAAGAGATGCAGAAAGGGACATGGGAAAAAGTGCATGAACTGACAGCTTCAGATTCAAGAGACTAAAATGTAAGTCAAGTGTCTCATGGCAAAGTGGGGAGAAATTTAGATGCTAACTACTTCTGCATGGTTGTTTGTTTCAAAAGACCATCTCCTGAAGACCAGGTAATAACCCCGAGAAGCAGGGAGCCTGATTTGCTTTCCTAGAAGGCTCTTTTAGTGTTTTTGCTGTCATTTCTTTGTTTACAACCCAACATTTCTGAATGTGTTTGGGATGTTTTCAATGGTAATTTCAAATTTTTTGCTTGGTTTTATCTCTGACCACTATGCACAGAAGAGCTTATTTGCAGACGTAGATGTACCTAGTGTGTTTTATCTCTTTCAATTTCAGTGTAAATATTAACACTCCATCTTTATTTGATGGATGGCATCCAGCAGCAGTAATTGGTGTCAAACCTTCTGTTTCCTTTGATATACCTTCTTGCTTTGAAGATCAAGGCAATGCCAGATGAACATAAATTTGAAAACTAGGAGAACTGAGGGTAGAATTTGTTTTTGGTTTAGCAGATATAGCCACAGAGCTAAGCAATAAACAGAGACATTTGTCATTTCTCCCTCAAGTTGCACCAAGATGACACCTGTGCTCCTAAGATACAGATTTTCCCCTTGCTGATCTACTGCAATCATACATCTTTGGGAATCTTGTCAGGCTCAGAAAAACTTCTAAATATGGGTTGACTGTCCTCAGGTATTCAAAGCTCTTTTCAGTTGGAAAGCATAAAAACCTGGGAGATGAAACTTCTCCAGCATGGTTTAGAGGATCCTTCTCCTTCTCTAAAGCATACCTCATCCTGGTAACATTCACCACCCAACAAAAACCACCCAAGGAGCATTTGTTCACACAAAATTGGATGCAGCTGCTGCTACTGTAAGGCATTAGCAGTGCACTCAGTGGCACAGGACTATATCCCAGTGTATTAACAGTCTGAGATTTCACATTATAGAAATCACTATCTGTTTAATAAGGTATCCACACCAGAGCATCATAGACGCTCCTTAATCCACTCATAAAGCTAACATGGTTTAAGTTTTATTTTTTTTCCCTGCACAAGTTTCTGCCAACAGATTGCATAAGAGAAGCTGTGTAGTTCCCTTTCTCTTTGCTTCTGTATTTACTCTCACTTTTCACCTGTAGCAACACACCCTAAATGGTGAAGTTCCCCATCAGAGACTTTTCTAAGTGACTTGAAAGGGGTGTTGGGTGGGCTCCTAATGCCAGCACTGGCTTGTTGTGCAAGTCAGAGTATATTTGGGCAGGATTCCAGAAAAAAACCTTCTTCACTAAATTGACTGTTTCACAAAGATTTTTTTCTTGAGCAAATCTCTGGATTGCTGCTACAGTTCCTTTGTGAAAGGCAGGGCAAGGTTTTGAATGAATTTAAAGCAGTTGCCTCAAAGTGATAGCATGACATGCTGGTTATTACACATGCAAACAAGATGACCAAGCTAACTGTGTGAGTAAGTTTAGCCACTCTGTGTCCAACTGCTGCTTCCTGAGGCAGGATGGATGTGCCATGCTTGCAAACCATTAATCTGCACCTTCTCCAAAATTCCCCTCCCCAAAACTAGGCAAGCAAGCTCTATTACACACCCTTCAGGAGCTATCCACCTGCACTGGGCCTGATCCTGTTTGCTTGTGTTGGCCAGGTCTGTGCTCATCCCTGGGGAGAAAAGGGCTCCTGCAAAGAAGTCAGTCTGTTCAGCAATTTCCCATCTCTCTCTTGAGCATCTGGAAGCAGCAGTCTGTGGGCAGCAAAACTACACATGCCACCCCAAAGACAGCACAGGGCAGGGTAAGTTTTACGCTGTAGGGACTAAACCAACATCTAGGTTTGGTGATATTTATTGCTTGATTATCTGTTCTTTGCACTGCTAAAGACCCTAAGGTCAAGGCATAGGACTGGACACTTTCAAGGCCATTAAAATTAATGAGAATTGGCTGTCCAAGTCCCATAGATGGCTCTCAAATCTCAGTGTAGGCATCTGAGATCTATCTGCTCATGGCAATATGCCCTATACTTTTTCTGTCTTTGTACCCAGTAATGAAGCTGATATAGCAAGGAGAAGGGGTGGTGTGTGGGAGAGAGTAGGAGGGTGTTTGAATATAGATTCAATATTCTTGGAAATACGATGAGGAAATTGTTATGTAATCAAGAAGTTCAATAATGGTTTTGTCTAATGTGCTTTTTTAGCTCCATCCTGCAGAATAAACTTGGCATCAGGACCAGGTTTCATTCATATGCTTCATTTACTAAGGGATTATTTTCTGCAGCCCCCCTGCTTCCCCAAGCAAACAATGTACTTTGAGTCAGACTGTCCAGCTCCATCCTGCCATGCCTATGCCAGCCTCTGTCTCCCCAGGCTCTAAGAAACCAAGAACATGGTGTATTTTGGGTGATATCCCACGTGCTGCACAGTGGAGAAACAGATGGAGAGTTCCTCAATCCCCTCCCCACTTCATTCTGAGCAGGAATAACATATCCTGCTCACGGCAGCTATGCATGCTTATTTATTGACAGAGACTTGTCTTAGGAAACATCTCTTTGCTAGAAAATGTCTATTTATTTGTGAACTGAAAGAGTTCTCAGAACATGGTCACTTCTGATGCCATGATTCTGACCATTGGACTTGCAGGATGTTTTTTCCAGAAAACACTGAGGCTGTAAAGAAAGGTAACACTTGCTTTGTGGATCATTTTTTTGAGGCCAAACTTGGGGATAGGGTGGCAAGGGAAATACAGATAACATTTAATCTGCTTTTCACATGTAAGGGTGTTAAGATGCAATGTGAGACCGTGAATCTCCAAAACCCTTAAGTCCCACTGACTTCTGTCAAAAATAAACCCATGCTTAAGAGTTTGCCCTGGTCCGGCACTTCACATGCTGCTTCTGCATCCTTCCCCAAGGAGGTCCTTCAGACCAGATCTGTGCTCTGAAGGGGTAGGACCCTGCACACACCAGCTCACTCACGTCCCCATGGTGCCCCCAGTGACTGTGACCAGTCTGTGAGAGTGTAAACCCCTATGCTCATACGTAAGTATTACTGCATATTATAAAAATTCATAATAACAAAAAAAATATAAAACCATTTATATTTTGCTGTGGAAATATCTGAGATTTTAATGTTGAAATTGCCTGGAAGAGCCCTGATTGAATAATGGTAAATTATTTTATTTCAGCTATAGCTGTAATAATTTTATCTGTTGAGAGAGTAAGTCTATTTGGTTTAATAGGGGGTGCAATACTTCTGATTATAAATCAATGCTTCATTTGCCTTCAGGCATCCAGAGAACTGCTGCTACAACTGCTGTTGCTGACTCAGCTAAAGTGGGCAGAAAAGTAGCCTTCAGGCATGGCTGCCTGTAAATTCCTTAATGCTGTTAAGAAGATATTTAGTTGTCAGAGAGCTATCAAGCCTCATTAAATGACAAATGGTGTCAGTCTTCCTTCTGAGCAAAGTCTAGATGCAAATGGTGTGCTGGAGAAGAAAATGAGAAATGAATGAAAATACCAAAAAGGCAAACTGTTTCTTTAAACAGCAGTACAGCTCAAGAGAAAATGAGAGGGGAGCATCTGTCCTGTTTCTGCTGCTGCTAACATGGAGGGTGTGGTGGGGGGGAACCCAACAAACCGAATACATGGCACAAGGTAACTCAAGTTTCCACATTGCAACCCCAGCAAACAGCACTACTGCAAGACACCTATCCCCGCCAGCACCAGCCAGACCCAAGCTGTTCATGTGCCCTCCCTGCATGTCTGTGCAGTCACCCTTCCTGCCATCCTCCAGCCATGACAGTGTGTTCTGCTCAGGCCTCACACGTCAGAAGGTGATGCTTGCTCCCAGGGAGACTCCAGCCATGCCAGCAGCTGCTCTCCCCAGCTCCATCATTCTTCCAGCCCTCTTGCCCATTACACTACATCTTTGTATTGCTCCAATGTTCCCACCCTTTGGACTGTGCAAAATGTTGGTCTTGGAGCAGAGAAGTGCAGAATGGCAGTGGAGTCAGAGTCAGGCTTTAGACCACCTACCCAGACAAAACCATTCCTCTGGCTTGATGCTCCTCTTTAAGTTACATCTTCCATTCTTGCTATCTAGTGGTTTTGGTGCAGAAAAAAGAAAATAAAAAAGAAAAAAAAGAATGCCTTAACCCTCAACACTGGTGAATGCCTGGGAACTGCTCTTCAAAAGATGCTTTTGTGATTTTACCCTGCACCAGGGAGAGAAAATGCTTGTGATCAACTCCCACTATCCCAAGCAGTCTGCTCAGCCTCAGACACTATTTACAGGGGATCCTGAGCCTGAAGTGTTGGTGTTTGCTGGAGTAGTTGTGGGAGGATTTTTTTTTTAATGGTTAAATTCAATCAGGAATGTGCCAAGATAGCATGAAATCAACTAAATGTAATCAGGCAAAAACTATTAGCTTGATTGCTAAACCAGTCTTCCTCTCATGAATATGCATGAGAATAATTTCTATTAATTCTTTTCGAATCTGAGGCATATTAGTCCTGCATATTATAGTGTGGAATTTTTTGGAAGACTAAACCAGTTCCATTGCTGCTTTCTTACCAAAAGGTATAATTAGTTTTGCTGCAGGGAGACCCAGTCATTGATACCATACCAAGCTGCCACATAGCGAGGAAATTAGAACAGAACTCAAGTTATGTATTGTCAGCAAAAAATGGTGACCTGCTTAACATTTTTTTACAGAAATGTGTTAGGAGAAATGGTAAATCTGGTTACCAGCATCAGCCACACTACTGGCATTATGAAGGGATAGGAAAGCCTGCAGGAACAGTAAATGCCCATAGATAGAAAGGCAGTGGCAATACCCTCTACCTGGTTAATGTTTGGTGCTAGCATGGCCCTCGGACCCGAGGGTCTGAGCACTTCAGAGGCTGCTCCCAAGGACTGACTTTAGCTAACTAGGACCTGGACTGCACCTGGGCTCCTGGGAGGTTTCTCCAGCAGTTTCAGGGTTTTTTTTCCCAGCCTGATGAAAGAGGAGTTTTGATGGCAAATCTTGAACTGATGAGAAGGCCTTGTGCTCACATAAAGGATTACAGCTGTTAATTGTTTATTCCTTGCAAGTTGTCTGCAAAGAAATTGAATACTAGCATCCCTTTTTTTGCAAAAGAGGCATACGAAGCCCCGAGGTTGTGGGAAACATCTCTGCAGGATCCCTCCAAGGTCTCAGCACCTTCCTAGTTCTTAGTGCTTTACTCTGCTGAAACCTTTTGTTTTCCTGATCAGCTTCTCTGCTCTCTGTCGTGCCCACACTTACCTTCATGTTCAACAGGCAGACCTTGTATCAGATAGGAGGGCTTTGATGCAGAGATGTGCCCACACATGGGTCCACCCCTGAGTCCCCAAGACTTTTCTCCTACTCCAGCAGAGCACAGACCCCTCAGTGAGGGCTTTGGCACAAAGTGAATCAAGTGTTTTAAACTCAAGCACAGATGGTTCTTCCCTTTGTAAGCACTAAACACTGGATTAGTTATCACATATTTAATAAATAGCAACAGCTGTATACAAACAAGCTAATCCTTGGCAATTAATCATTCATGTTAGTATGAGGCTGTAGCAAGTGGTAAGTAGAGAGAGTGGATAGCGAATCTGTTTGAACTCAAGAGAAAAGGCAGCTGTACATCAGCATTTCTACAAGAGAGTTTGTTCTTAGCTCAGTAAGACAATCTTGATGCATTCTAGCTGTAAATATAGAGGATGAAACTGAAGTGTGGTGAGGTATACTGGTTCTCTGTTGGTTTTCTTTGTTGTTGGGAGGTTGGGGGTTTTGGTTTTAGTTTTTGTTTTCATTTTTGTTTTTAAGTCTCTATTGAGCTCAGAAAAAGCTCAAACTCATTGAAGTGTCAGCTGGCAATCTGGGAACACTCACTCCCATGCTTACTGACTCCTGGACAATGACACTGCAGTAAGCCTTTTCAAACCACAAGAAATAAACACCTACTCCACATAGTCCTTGGCTTTCCCAAGGCTTTGAAATTTGTGATGCTGGCCTCTCCTGTGGCACTGCAGCCCAGCCTGCTCTCAAGACACTGCACAGGCAGGACTGCAATGAGATGAGCATCAAACATTGCAGTCCCTTCCTCCTCTCATCCCCTTCTCCCAGAGTGGTCACAAGCAGCAGAGACGCGTTCATGCTACTCTGGTACCTGAGTTTACAACTAGAACTTACTTTTTCTTTACTATGCCTTTTGAAATGCTCAGGGACTGCAGAAGACCAGAGCTGAACAGAAAGAAGAGTTAAAAAAACAAAAAAGAAAAGGAAATAAAAGAAAGAGAAAGAAGAAAAACAGCCATCCTGTCTATTTGGATAAGGAGCAGATCTGGTTTTTATACTGTTTCTTAGGAGGTTTTGGTTCTTTGAGTTTTTAGTGGCTGTTTTTACTGATATTTTTGTCCTTTACCCTAATAAAAGTCACCTGAAACTGTTTGAAAAATGCAAATGTGCTGCCTTTTAGTGAATGTTTATTGAAGAGAGGGGAGGAGACAAGGTTTCCTGTAAGTGGCAGCTGAACAGTGCCAGGTGGTACATGATATTTTAATCCATGTCCAGAATAGCAAAGACCAGCATTGAAGATTAAGGGAAGTGATACACTTCACTGGGTTTTAGCACATTTTTCTGTTGTAATTTTTTTTGTTTTGGGGTTTCTATGTTAATATAGGATGATACCACACTATATACTGGCTGGCAGAAATTAATCTTGTCACGAATGTACTTCTTTGAAAGGCTGAGCCTTCCTGAGCTCTTAATTTGATCTGATTTGACTGTCTCATTATCATAGCAGCAGATTTTGGAATAGCAAAGTTGAACCTTACTTGAACTTGTTGGCTACATTAGTGCTGTTTTTCTTTCTCCTCCCCACCTCCATCCATGAATAATAATACTCAGTACCACTTTTTTATTATCCTACTGAGGCCTCCTAGTAACTGTTTGCTAAACAAACACATGCTAACATGGCACGTTGGGGGAGAAGCATATTAAAGAGCCTGAGTTTTGTATGCCAAAGACAGAACTTGTCATTCCAGGGAAACGCACGATTTGATGTCCTGGGAAACTCAGGGTTTTCTGTCAGGCATGTGGTCCTGTTATCTCGCACATCGAGCAGACTGCAAGCACAACAGCTTTGAGGTTTGCAAAACACATACCATGTACGGACTGGGGCCAGGTCACTTCTCTTTTTGTGTTTCTGCTCTGAAATTCCCCTGCAGTGCAGCTGCACAGTCCTTGCCTGGGCCCACTGCTTTTCTATTGAAGCATGGGTCTGCTTGACTCATCTTGCTGTGGTTCCCGAGCCGTTGCAGGGATGCAGCTCTGGCATGGTTTGGTAATTTCTGCTTGGCCAGCAGAAAATAACCTGTCCTTCTGGGGACAGAAAATAACCCGGTCCCTCACACCCATGGGCTGTGACACATCTAACTCCAGGGCACCATGGTCCCTGCAGCACAGGCATCTATCCCCTCTGGTGGCAAGAACTTTCTTTGGAAAGAGAGAGCAGGGCTGTGCCTTGGGGAGGGACCCCACAATCCAGTGCAAGGTCAGACAAAAGCCACCCCGTTGGTTCCTTTAGCCGCTGGATAAAGCTCTGTCTGTCTCTGATCAGCTTGCATTATCCCTAATGAGCTCTGGCAGAGGCTTCAGCTCTCTGCTCTTCCATCAAGACAAACTGGTAAGACCCACCTTCCCCAGGGCAATGCTTAACCCTTTCCATGTACACTTGTTTGCCCATAGGGAAGCCCAGAGTTAACTGAGTCCTGAACGAGGCACCCAAATTGCTCACGCTACTGCAAATGGCTGATTGCTGACCTGAGGGATCTACCTCATGGCTCCCTGCTGGGAGTGGCAGTCCTGGGTCTCCCAGTGTCCCACATCTCTGCAGAAATGGGCACCTATTTCTGCGCAGCCATTTGACCTCATTGTGATTGCAGCAAAAAATGCCAAAAATCCCCAATAGGGCAAGATTTGCAAAAGATCCTAGCTCCTCTCTAGGTATTAAAATATGCTTTTAAAATGCATGCACTATCCAGCATCTCTCATTGACAACACTTGTGACAGTCACCCACTGCCTGATGTAAGCCGCTGTGCCCTGCTCTGGGGAGGAGTTGCTCAGCACATTTGGGTATGAGACACAGAAGAAGCCTGGCACAGGAAGAAACCCACTGAACTGGGAGTTGTTTAGAGAGGGTAAAATACTAAGGGAAAAACCCCTTCAGCATGCAAGAATAATAAGTTTATAGGAATTAGCAAGGGAGCTAGGAATAACCTTTCAATGGTTGCAATCTGGCACAGACAGATGTGACTGAGAGTTCCCAGCAGCTGAGGGCTCTCTGTGCATTACATGGGATGAGCTGGCAATTCCCAAGGCAATTCCAAAAGGCCAGGCTCATCAGGGGAGCTAATACTGGCTTATTGTTTTCCTTTATTTCTTTGAGAGGAAAAAGCATCCTAACGGTAACATCACTGGAGCTGTGCATCCCAATTAACCTGCTGCAGGTAGGGTCAACCTGCTTTCTCCTGCACCCCCTCAGAGCATGTCTGTTCCCATGGCCACTCTCCCCTGGGAAAGAGAGAGGAAGGAAAAGGTGCTGCTCTGTTTATGAGCTAGTTCTGCTTTATGGCGCTGCCCTTCCTGCAGCCTGGCTAAATGATTTGTCCTTTTTTTACCCCCCCCCTCTCATTTCTCTGTCAATTGATTGCTCACTGCCAGAGGGTATTATTGGCTTCAAAAGCTTCATTTTCTGGTTCCTGAACTGCTCATCTTCTCCTGGCTCATTGCTGCTACTGGAGGTCAGATCCAAGTCCAGAGTTATTAGGCTGTTTTGGGTTTGACCTTGAGACCCTCCTTTGTTCACCCCATCACATGAAAAGCCCCTTTGATCATTTCAGACACATACTTTTGAAAAAAAAATCCAATGGCAAGAGATGATTTTATTATTTCAGTGGTAGGTAGAAATAAGCTGGATCCAAAACGTTCCCAGCCAGGTTTAAAGAATCCCAGTGCCTGGGGCTATTCCTGCTTGCCAAGGAGCTGGGGTCCGTGGCAGCATCTCAGCATTTCTGCACACACCAAAAACTTGCTTCACTTCTGTAAACCAGCAACAATTGTGTCCCGGTCTCAGCTTTTGTTGTGGAAGAATTAATGGGTTGCAAGATGCTGTTGTATAATTTGCATGAAAAGTACAGGGTTTTTTACAACTGGAAGGGTTTCCACCTGGATTTGAAATTCCCAAAGTGTAACTTTCAGAGAGTAGCCACGTGTTCCTACCTGGACGCGTTCCTGTGCGACCTAGTCTAGGTGATCCTGCTCTGGCAGGGGGGTTGGACTGGATGATCTTTCAAGATCCCTTCCAACTCCTGATATTCTGTGATTCTGTGATTTTGTGAAAGCACAAGGGGGAAAAACCATAAGCTTCTGTATCATGCTGTTCAAATTCACCTTGCCCAGCTGGGTAACCATGGAGAAGAAGATGCAGTGGTAAAAACGCCTTACAGAAAACAACTGTTTTCTTAATTTAACACCTTATCTATTGCTTCCTGCAGTATTCCAGGGAATTAGCTCATTCTCTGCAGAGTTTTGCAAGCAAGTTCTCATGAGATTCAAATGTCTGACATGAGATTTCTACTATATTCTGGGCAGAAACTTCTCTATCAGATTACGGAGTAGTCAGTGATTCATTTAGGAAATGGTAATTTAAGATCAGCAGGGCAAGGAGCAGGCACTTTCCCTGGGCAGGCAGGGAACTGGACACAGGGTCTCCTTATTTCTGGGGTGAATAAGCCAGACATAGAACTGAAAGTAGTCTGGGACAATTCTCAGTCCCTACGAAAGGCATCCTGGAAGGAGGGAGCTGCCTGGAAGAAGAGGGCTGGAGTGCCTTTTGCAGGGCTAACTGTCTCTTCCAAGATTTTTCCCTCCAGGTTTGGATGCTCAGAGGAGTCCAGGTTGGACCTTGTATCCCCGCAAAGTTGCTGTTTGCAGCAAACGTTTGCAGCCAATCTCCCTCTACATGAAAATGGTGGGATATGTAGAAGAAATGATAAATTTGGAGGGAACTATACAGTTACTCAAAGGAAAATGTCAAGTATTACTGTTAAAAAAAATTCTATTGAAGAAAAAGAATCATCAACTCTCTGCATTTGCAGCACAGAGTCTGCTGCTTTGAAATCAGGATCTAGCTGCTGTTATTCTGGGGAATTTAAGCCAGACTCTTGCTGTCACCATCTCAATGTTCTTGGCTTTGTTGCTGTTTCTTTGTTGTATTATTCTGAAGAAAATAAGTCTATTAGTGTTCTTTTTTTGGCAGAGGAATGGCTGTGTGAACACCAAGTGGATGGACTCCAGGTGGCACAGTGACTCAATGCATGAGCCCTGTCCTGCTCCAGTCGGGTGCAATGTCACAGGGATTTCCTGCCTGCAGCACAGGGGTTTTATGGGCTCTCAAGGTGCACCCCCACATTAAGTGCCTGAACTGAGCTTGGGTCTTGTGGCCAAATCCTGCCAAATGGTTTACACAGCCTGAATGCGATGCTGGGGTGAAGCGTAAGGTGTGCACACAAGCAGGCACCTGTGGGCACATCCTAGTTGGCCCTGGTCTGCCCCATCCCTGCCTTCACAAGGGTTTGCAGGATGAGACCTGGACTTCACCAAAAAAACCCCAACTCTCATTATACCACCAAAGTTAAAACTCTCTGCAAGGGTCACTCTGTGTATGTGCACAGCACCAGTGAGCTTTCCACTGCCTCCACATGCACTGGGTACGGCTGCTCTGCAAGCACATATGTGCTTGGTGCAAAGAGACCCCAGCATCAGATCTTACCATCCTAAGCACAGGCTGTGAACCAACCTGGCTTCAACAAACTGTTAAGATCACCTGGTAATAGCTCAACAAGAAGCCAAGCAGGTCCCCTCCCTCCCAATTGCTTGCTTTTAAGAGTTCATTAGTTGCATGCTGCTACAGTAAAGACTGGTGCTGTTACAAGCTCTTGCATCCGAGCACTCCTTAATTGCCCCCTGAAAACCCCACACCCAACAGGTACCCAGATACTTTACCGGCCAAATCTTGATGCCTATATTTAAAAGGGTGACCCTAGTTTGAAAAAGCATTTTTGGAGGCCAATCTGTAATTTGAAACGGTTTAAACATATTTTTAAGTAACCCTGTAAAATAACGTGCTGCCAAGCAAGAGCTTTGGATTAAATTATATCCCCATGAAAATCACAGCGTGTAAAGGTGGCTGCTGGAAGTTGACAGAGCCTTAATTATGGCAGCCCCAGTGTGCAATACAGCAGCAGCACAAGGCAGCAGCACAATCCAGTCTTGGAAAATCTGTGCTGTAAGGCCACACCAGGGTTAACCCTGCATGCTGTGCACACATCCTGCTTTGGAGCTGTGCCGTCGGCATGGGTCAAGAGCCCTGAACCATGATTTCAAGGGAAACAGCTTCAGAATAGTCAAGTGTCTCCACTTGCTGAGGGAGTTTTCTGGGCTTTTTCTTTTCCTAGTTCAGGCTGCTCCAAAAAAATATACACAGAAACTGCTCTGCACAGTGTTTCTTGACACAAAGCCACCACTCTGCTGTGTTGCTTTGCGATAGTGGCACCGTATAATATATGTTCCTTGTGCTGCTCTATTCTGATATCCCCAGCTTACAACTTAAAAGTCAATGTATTCCCCCTCCTCAGCCCTCTCCCACATCATCTCCAATCAGCCAGGAGTACAAAAACACTAAGCCTCATTGCTAATGGCCTAAGCAAATGATTTAATCATGGTGATGTAAAAGGAGTAAGAAGCCTGTAGGATTGAAAAAATGCTGGATAGACAGTAAGACTAATGAGGTAATGTGTAAACTCAGGCATTTTCTAACAGGCGGATTGTGGCAGAGCTGACATGTATATTGAAAGGGACGTAAAAACATAGACAAAACAATAGCCTGGGTTGGCCATAGCTTGATTTACGTAGTGGAAACATTTTTTTCCTATGAAGGCAAAGACAAGACGCACAGAAGGCTCTGTGCTTGGTAGTACAGTCACAGCATCGCGACTGGAGATAACAAACGTCTGTACCCAAGCACAATCAGCCTCTGCGGCTGTGGTGTGAAGCTGTCTCGGAAGCACGTGTACAACAAGTTTCTCAGGGCTCTGCGAGATCAGCCAGCATTGCTGTCCCCATGAGGAAAGGGGAGCCCAGACAATTTTTTTAGACATCTCAGTACAGGAGAGCGCAGGCGCCAACACTGAAATGGCGGACTTGGCGCACAGGAAGCAGTCTGCATTGCTTGTGCTGGTCACAAGATATGGTAGCTCTGAAAGCAACCTGAGCTGCTCTGCAAACTATAGGCCCACCTGTGCCATCCGTGCAAAGCGGAGGGTGTCTGTAATCCACACCTCTGGTTGCCACAGGGTAACCTCTGTGTGCAGACGAGCACCCAGTTCCTACCATGGTGCATTCCGGGCAGCACAAAGAAGTGGGCACTCGGCGATGCCTACGGGCACAGTGGTACTGCCCTGGTGCCAAGAGTGGGATGAGACATCTGCTTCCCAAGCCAGGCTGGGCACCACTCGACCAGAGCAAAGTGACAGCTCCTGGGGCTGCCAAACACACAGTGTGCTCCATGTGTGAGCACTGTACACACTCCTTAAAAACACCGACTGCTTCAGGTGAGAGCAGGAGCACTGGGGAGGAGAGGACCAGGGATGTGAGCATGTGTGCCCAGTTTCACTATGGGATGGCTAATGAGGAAATTCTGTACTTTTGACTGCCTTCTCTTACTGGAGAAACCTCTTGGAAATTCCTGGTGGTGTGTGCAGAAAACCACGAAGCAAAAATCCTGAGTCATCTGTTTCCAACTGTCATAGCAGCTTCCCCTGTCACTGACCCACTCAATTCTCATCCATTTTCTCCATTCTGGGGGAGTTGTGAAAAATAAATACAATCATTCCAGCAGGTTGGTTATAATGTGCTCAAAGTGCAGTTATTTGGCCAATTTCACCTTATGACTGTCCCAGAACTTGGGCTTTATGTAATCCAGGCAATAACACCAGACACAATCAGAGAAGTTTGTCTGACTGCATTGCTGCTGTGCCCTGGACAGATTTACCACAGTTCAGTGCTCTGCAGTAGCTTAGCCAGGGCTAAAAAAAAAGAAGAATTTAGTTATTAAAGTCATTTTCCATTGAGACAGTGCATGAAATCAATCTATCATGCTAAATCTACAAGTTCCAAACTGTATACATAAGGTATATTAAGGGATTTGAAAAGATTAAGAATAGCTCCTAAGCGTCTGTGTGTATAAGGACTGATTGTTTTATCTATGAATTACCACCTGCTGTGCAGAAAAGGGAAAGATAAGGAAACCAGCCTGAATCAGCCTTGTTGGGAATGCCATTAGCAGGATTATTTGCTGGCAGCTGAGATCTGCCTCTGCTTCTTGGGGTGATATGAAAGTATCAGAGAGCAATGCTGCTCTCCAGAGCCAGGGGAGCCCAAGAAATAACTGCTGCCTTGCTCTTGTGCCATGGCTCGGCTGGCTGCCAGGGTAGGATGAGAAGGTGGGTTTCCCAGGAGGCAGTTCTTTTGAGAGCAATTGGGACACCCTGAGTGAGAGGTCAGGGACTGGGTGCTTTTAAGAGTCTTTCTTGTTTTCAGTGCAACTTGCTCCTTCAAGCGCCATGGATAGCTACCAGGTTTTGTAGCTGTTCCCAATTAGTGACAGAGCATCAGACTCAACCTGGCTGTGCTCCCAAAGGAGCAGCAGGACTCTGGCTCTCATAGGCAGTAGCCCAGGAGCCTTGTCTCTGTTCCTAATAAGACATCCTGATGAATTAGCTCTTTACACATGAACACAGCCCTGCTCTTGCCTTGTGCCTTGCTGAATCTTGTCATTCATGCAGGAAGGCAGGCATCCATCTCCTGCAGCCACCGGCAGCTGTGCTCAGTGGTGCTGCATGAGCCCCGGCAGGCAAGGTATGCCAGGGCTTACCTGGCTGAAGGCACCTGGGCGTCAGTCACAGGATTAGTACCAGGGGAAGTCCTTACAAGGAAAGACCTTTCCACGAGAGAGAAAATACACAACTCGCACTGTGAGTGGCAAGGCTCAGTGTGTGGCAAGGCCTGGTGTGGTGAAACGTGTGCCACTCCAAAGTGGTTACCTGGGCTGGTTCTGGCAAACCTGCGAAAGGAAGGATACCTTCCCCCAAACACTCATAGCGTGCGTAACGGTGCAGTTTATAAAAAGCATCCTCTGAAAAGATTTTCCTACTGGGTAAAGGCCCATTATGAGGACTTCCTGGCTTACGTGGCTATGTATAGCAGCGGTAATCCTATTAAGCTTATCCTAAACTGTCCTCCACCAAACAGTGAAATGAACCTTGCAGAACACTAGAAGCTTAATTAAGCCTCCAAGCCTGCTGTGAGCAGCACAATTCTGCCTCTCTGCAGCCGCACGGTCATGTTATCGCAGACAACACAAACAGCACACCTGTACCCTACACACACCAAAGGCTGCTTCCCCATCTTCATTCAGCTTGTTGTCAGTAAATTCAAGCCATGTCCTTTGTAGGAAAAGTTGTCCTACTAATTCTTTATCACCGAGAGCCCAAATCCACTACCACGTACGTATGGCAATAACTCTGCTCTTCCAAACAGCTATGCTGAGGACGAAGATCAGTTGCTCATGCACTTCTGTGTTTTCACAGCACAGCTGTGAGAGTAAATAGAAATGGTACTCATGAGACTGGCCTTTCTGGAGGGTCTCTAAAGCAGCAATATTGCACTACAGCTAGTGAAAAACAGCTGGGTGGCAACAGCCCCGGTGCCTCTTTGGACTATTTTTGCTGAACTTCAGCGTGAACCTTGGAGCACCCACACAGACTGGTGCTGACAGCTGTGTCCAGCTGTGCCATGGGTGTCAAGGCAGATTCGAATGGCCTAGCCACTTTATTTCAGCTGCGTAAGGTTGGGTGACAACATTAATGTTTCTCTCCTAACACTTTTTCACACTGTTCACAGTTGACAGCCTTTGACTTGCTCCAGAAAAAGCTGAACATTGGTGGAGCTCCTGGGCAGAAATCAAAGGGATGACCAAAAGCATACAAGCTGCAGCCACAAAGTGCTATATGAGTGATTATCTTGAAATCTTAAGATTGCTAACCAATATCTTAACTATTGCTTTAAAAACCACAACACAATTCATAATCCTGCAAGCAGCACACCTATGACTGCCACAGAAGTCTGTGCAAAGCATGCCTAGTCCTGGTCATCCCAAGGATGTCACAGCACATTTCCAGCATAGCAAGAGGTGCTGATATCACCCCGTGCATGGCCAGGATGGCTTAACTGATAAACCATCACTAAACATAGATTCCTGTGACCTTCTCAGACCTTCCTCAGGCCTTTTCCTAATGGAGGGCACCTCTGAGGTTTAGCTTTAGAAATTAATATCTTCAGACGTTTGCTTTTTGGTGTAACAGATTGAGACAGGCTAAATATTTTGTGTTCTTGTCTTGCCCAGCTGGTAACCTAGATACTGTTAGTGACGCACAACTGGGTCATGCAAATTAATATTAGCATCTGCGTTAGCTGTTTTATTTACTTCATTGTAGCTGTCAAAATTTGTAGGTAGCTTAAAAGGAATACAGTTTATTCACGTTGACACTAGCAGCAAAAGAACTAGATGAAGAAGGGCTGGCTCCTCAGGACCAAGAGGCCAGGCAGGGGCTGTTGCAAGCAGAGGGCCAAGGTGGGCAAATGCCTGGTGAATGGTCTGATCAGTGCAGGCGAGGGGGGCAGTTCATCCCAGTTCACATGGGCCAGGAAAAGACTTGGTCAGCAACACAGCCTAACAGTGTCCACTGGTGTTCTGCATTGCCCAAAACCAGAGTAAGCATTGTTGAAACAACCGAGGGTTGAAGGACTCTGATTTTCCAAGGAGCCCAGCTCCAGATGAGCCCCATCAGCACCATTCTGGTTGCTGCTGGATGCAAAGACATGAAATGCATGTGTCTTTATGGCTAAGCAACAGGGACAGAGGTCGATGCTGACTGTCAAAAATGAAACTCTCGTGCTTCCTAAGCTAACTTAATGTACCCTGGGTGAAGATCTGTGTTGCTTCAAGATGCAGACCTGTCAGGTCTTCATCAAGGTTCAAGCTGAAACTTTTCTTGATGGCTCTCCCATGGCTCTGGTTGCTGCAAACTTGGTGCTGCTTTCACATCAAGGCAAAGCAACTCAGGCCCTGTTATTCACAGCTCCTGCTGTGGTGTGTGCCCCCAGTGGGGAGGGGGCAACTGCCCTGCAGTGCCCACGGCACCTGTCACCACCTGTGTCCTGCCCTGTGAACTCAGATCCTCTCCCAGCATCTCACTGTGCTTCAGCAGGGCTGCACCAGCCCCCCAGCGCTGGATTGGAGGCATCAGGTAGAAGAGGTTAATTTTTAAAAGCTCTGATCACTGTTTCAATATAATTAAGGAATTAATTAACTTTCCAGCTCAGTAATTATGGACGCTTCAGCCATTTGAAGCCTCTTTCCATAGGCCCTGTGGCTTCCACAGTGGTCAGTGTGGCTGAGAATACCCTGCAGGTCCTGTCCGCAGTGGAGAGGGGTGGGCTGCGGGGTCAGTGCTCAGAGGAAGACTGGTCTGTGTGTGGTCAGGCTGCACAAAGCTGAGCACATAGCATTTGGGGAGAATCACATCATTATTTTTAGCCAAAGTCCAGAAGATGCCATGAAGTGTGGGGTCAATTACTCCTCTCTCCACAGATATCTCTGACATGCAGGTGCTCAATCATGTCTCTGTGAATGGATTTAAGAGCCAGGGTTTTGTCACCATCTTAGAGCCTACTGTTGTGAGAAACTGGAAGTGTCGGTTAGTGCACTTTCTAGTGCTTTCATTCCTGGTCGGTTGCCAACACCTTCTCCAGCAGATGCCACGTCCCTGCTGCTTTCTGCCCCCTTTCCAAAATCCCCCATGACCAAGAGCCAACCAGCCTGTAAACAAAGCCAGTGCTGGGATTTAATTTTAGAGGAACTGGGGTAATGCAAATTTCTCATTATTAGAAATCTCAGCAAGGTGGGATGTAAGTGACTGCTGGCAGGATGCTTTTTTATCAGCAGAATTCTTAGAAATGCTTTTTCTTATCAGTAAAAATAATATCAATTTATTTTTCCAGTCTGCTCAAAAAAACCCTTGAACAAAGAAAACTAGGAAACAGTTTCACAGACCATCTTTACTGGGCAACATGAGTGTTAATTCCTTGGGTGCCTAAAACTCGTTTTAAAACAGTGTAAACAGCAGAGCAGCCTCTGAGTGTGTCTGCAGGGCACAGCTCAAGCCATGCTGGACAGGAAGGAGCTTGGGTCAAGCTCTGCTGTGCCCCAGCGGAACTGCCTTTGCCTTGGGTTCAGGCCAGGATGGAAAGAGCTTGGGAGCTACCAGGGCAGTGCAAGATTGCAGCATCTCCCCAGATTCCTGTAACTGTCATAGCTGGATGGTTTATCATTCCACTGCATAGGTCTGATAGATCACTGCCTGTTCAGCAAGAGCCCAGTTATCAGCGAACCAAGCAAAGCAGAAATGGCATCCTCCCACACGAGCCAGAGAAAACATAATCTTCTTATATTCCTGTCTTGATTGTGATATGGATAAATTCTTAGGCCATTATATCACAACAAAGGCAACATCTGTTTTTTAAAGTGAGTTTGTTAAAGCAGGTCTCTGGGAATCAGGTCCTCCTGGAGCCAGAGGTATTGCTCTCAGCGGCTGCTGAGTTTCTTTTTGCCTTTAGGAAACACATCTGGAAACTTCCTCAACACACCAAAATAGCATGTATAATTGTGTTTACTAAACAAAAGTCTAAATCTGTCCCAGAGAAAGCAAAACTCTCCCAAGGACTGAGCAAATGAATGCTACCCTGAGCCCCTGGCAAATCTGACCTCCCAGTAACCAGCAGTATACTGGTGAGTAGAGAAATTGTGGCTGAAGCACAAACTTTAGAATAAGAGGAAAAAGCCCTACTGCACTCAGATTCTTTGATTTGTCTGGCCCAGGCATTGACCTTAGTCATCAAGCATCCAGCTTCAGTATAAATATTTCCAGTCCACAAAAATCAGCAAGGACAGTGGCTTTCTCTGAGCCATTTAGCATTGCAATGTGCTGCCAGTACTTGGGATTATACTGGTCCACTGATGTTGAGGATGAGCAGAGAAGAGGCAGAAGCAGTCAGAGCTTCCCCCTACTTGCCCTGACATATGATTTTGGTTTTAGAAGCAGTACAAGGACAGCTCGGTGCACTCTGCATTTCACTTGGGAAACCACCCAGCCCCACCTAGATGGTGCCTGCTTCTCTATCTCATCCCTGCTCCAACGTGCCCCAAGCCTAAGATCCAGCTGAGCCCCATGTGCACAGGCAGGGGCAGGAATTTGTCCCTAGGGACTCTGAGCACCAAGACACATGGTAGAGGGGAAGAGGTATTTGCATACAATCAAGCGTGATTAACCTTGAGAATACATAATGCCCTTAAACCTGTGTGATTTTTCACCCCAAGTTACACAATAGCCTATTTTCAGTTTTAGCTCCAGTTTAATTTTTAAGACTCCGATTTCTACTATCCTTCACTGCCATACAAAACCCAGTTCCTTTTGCCTGGCAGATCAGAGTGATCGCTCTGAATTTGCCCAGGTCAGAAATATTACAGCAACATCTGGGACAATATGATTATTTATCAAAACAGAAACATTCTGGGAACAAGAGTTGGGTTACTTTGGTCTGTTTAAAAAATACAAGCATGTTCAGAATGTTCCCTTTCAACAAAGTTTAAAGAAAACCTCTCTTTTGAGCTCAAAATGCCTTATTTCCCTAGTTTGTTTAACTAATTTTAAATAAAGAATTTTTGGAAATATCCTGATTTGAAAATACTGAAATAAAATATTTTGAATATTCAGGCCCAAAATGTAGGATATGGGGGAAAAGTTGGTATTTTTGGGTTGTGCAATTTCAGTAGAGAAAATTTTCAAAGTACTTAAAATTATTTCAGAGAAGAAAACTATTTCCTGTACCTCCTCACTCTATAACCTGTGCCTTAGGGAGGTCTGGCCCATTCACTGCTTGGACCTCCTCTGCCTTCAGGTGGTTTGACATTCTTCCCAAGGGACAAGACACAATCGTGTACATATCTACAGATGCAGCTCCTGGGATGACAGCCAGTGAGTATCAGCTTTTCTTACTGTATTTACTACATTTTTACAAGCAGCTTTCAGAGAGGTGCTGGAATTTCACTGAAATTTTCAAGTTTCAGTGAAACTAGCATCTCCCCTCTCAGACTCGCCAGTCTCATACCCAGATTTGTGGCGACGCGCTGCGACAGACCTGCTGGGCTTGTGCTAGAGCTCCGCAGTCCTCCGTGCTGTAGCATTCCCCTGAAAACCTGCTGTTCTGGCCAGCCTGTGTCTCCTTTTTACTTCACTAATAAGGAAAGGCAAGGCTTTTTTTCCCTTAATCAGCTCCTGGATCCATAGGTGTTCCCATATCAGTCATTTCCAGCAGCAATCGCAGCGTTAGCCTCTTCTTGCCTTGCACTAAATCTAGACAACTTCCTACCAGGCCTGTGTCAGCTTTACTCTTTGATCTCCAAGGGAAGCCTGAAATAATTATGAAATTGTGCTTTTTCCTTTTTTTGCTCACAGGTTTAATAACCCCCTGAACAGCTCTTTGGACGCTGTCCTGCAGGCTGTCAGTCATACTTCGTAAAGGCAGATCTGTAAATATTATCTCACCTCGTCTAAAAATCTCACAGAGGACTTTTTAGGGGATGATTTGTGGATATTGGCTGCACAGCCCCTACCAGCATAGCCTTTTGAGCTGATTCTCTGCCAGAGAACTGCAAAGACAGCTCTTGAGTTGCCACCTTCATCTCTTATGGTAGCACTGACCCCAGCCATTGCCCCAGGAAAGGAGAGACAGCTATTCTGGAGTTAGCATAACATGCATTGTTTATACAAATACATCAGTGTAAGATACCTTGTATATAACTTGCTTCTCATCTTTCCAGAAATCTCACTCTAACCCCCCACAGTCCTCTTCACTTCACAGCAAACTGAATTTCCTTGAACAAGAAAGGATTCCAGAGACTGAGCAGTGATGCTTCACTGCATCCCCTCTCACTGACGCCTGCAAATCCCACAGACACTTCTCCCAGCATTAAAAAAGCCCAGGAGTACAAAGTAAATTAATTTGGAAGACTTGGGAATATCAGCAAATGCTGCTTCTCATTGGAAAAATGAGTTGGAGCTGTTTTGTTGCTCTCTGGGTTCCTGTTATGGGGCCAAGAGGTTGTTCTGGGGACTGCTCTCCTCATCCTGAGGTCCATGGGAAGGGAAGTGCAAGGAGAACAGAAAATATATGAGAAACTGGTGGAAAAAAGAGTTGCTCTGGCTGGTTATTTTTGACTGAGAGCTCTGCATATCTGCTGGCTTTAGTTTTGCTAACTGTACTTTTAATTTTGGCAAGGATGCCTGGAGCCCAGGAGAGGAATGCACTGTATATATAATTATAAATCAAAATATAATATAGTAAGTAAAAAGAGCACTGAAAAATACCACTCACTAATTGCATATGCCATCTACCTAATTGTTCCAGGTTGTGAGTCACCACTTGAATTAAAGAGGTGCAGCAAAGTGGCAGAGGGCCAGCTCTGCAAAGGTACTCAGGCTCCAATGCCTGCCTTGGCACACACCTCTTGTTGAAGTCAACAGGTCTCAAATCCAACCTAAACCACCCCCAGGGACCCTGAGTTCAGCAGAGTCCTACCTGTCTGCTCTCTCAGAAACCTCAGCGCTAGGCTGTACGTCTCCTGCATTATATAGGCAAAGAGTTAAATGTCTGAGAAACTGGATCACAGACCCGACCAGAGATCAGCCAAAATGGGCAAAAGAAATCCTGGGCTTGGCCAGAGCTAAACATCACCGTAAATGGCAGCTAGGACCTTTCAGGAGATGGACACCTACACCAGGGTGGTCCTTTCCCATAAGAAAAACTGTAGAAAGAGAAGGAGTTGCCTTACCTTGAGGGCTGGAGCACCTATCTGGGACTAGATGAGGCAGTCCATGCTCCAGTCCCTGCTCTGCTGGGCTGGAGCAAGCCTTGCAGCAAGGGAAATGATCTAACAGTGCTGCTGAGCTTTGGTCCTGGGGCACGGGAGGCTGCAAGGAGCAGGATGGCTCTTCAGAAAAAGCCTGTGAAACTGAGATTGTTTAAGTGACCACTTAAGGCACTAGAGAATGGAAATGTGAGGGTGAGAGGGACAAGAATGCAGATACAAGAAGTTTCTGCAGTTAACCTTAATGCCCTGGACACAAGATCAAATTTACATGAAGATAGCGAGCAGGAGATCAGGTATAAGGGTATTTCACATGTACAGAAGCAAATGTTACCCCATCTACAGTAACGCATTCCCCTAACACGTCCGCACACATGCACACTGAGCTGCAATGCACAGGCAAAGTCACCAGCCAAGGGCTAGACCTTCTCTGAGACCTCCGTGTCCCTGGCACCCCTGCAATAGGTTCTTATGAATTTACAAAAATCAGCAGTGCAAAATAATTTAGTGCTGCTTTTCTGTGAGATGTCAGGATCCCATAATAATAACTCATGATGATTTCATACCAACTTTAAGCCAGACAGTTTCCATCCTGCTGTCAAGGCCGTGTGTCCTTGGTTTTGAACTGCTTTCTCTCCACTGGAATTCAGCCACCTCTGCACTGGGACACACTGGGATTTTAATCCTGTAAATGACAGCATCAATCCTGACCTCAGGGACTTCCCTGGGAGCAAGGAACTTGCTCCAGGATCCTTCAGATCTGTTTCCAGTCAATTAAATATTCCCAGAAAGCTGTTAATCTTTGAGAAATGAGCCGAGCTTTGGTCATCATTACTTAAATGGAGTGGATGGCAGAAGATAGGCATCTGAAACCTTAATAAAAACCCCAGCCAAAAGGTGTGAATATTTCATTCGTCTATCAGAGCAGCAGCTATGGTGTGTGACAATGCTCTGACAGCATGCTGTCGTGCTGCTCTGACTGACCAGAAACAGAAAAAATGTGCCAGTTTCTGACATGTTTTTCTTCACAGGATTCCAGAAAACCTCTAGGTCTTTTTGAAACATTAGGAACAACCTGAGAAGACTTAAGGTATTTCCTTCACAGCGGTTTTTGTTCCTAAAGTGCTTTACATTTCTTATGTTTGAAAGTGGAATTAGCAATGATTAAAGCCCCATAAATCTAGGAGCAAGTCTCCTAACCACCCTGTGTGTGGTTTAAATGAAGCAGATTTGTTTATGGTATATTAAGGGCACTGGGAGGTTTGAACATTTTTCCCAGCTATTCCTTGTGAGGTTTTGGCAGCTCTCAGGATGTCATTGTCATTCCCAACATATCTCGAGATGGCTCTCGGAAGCCCAAGGAATGGCAGCAAGGCACTTCAGCACCCTCGCGGGAGGTTTAGTGTGGCTTGCATGCTCTGTTGTGTTTGCTAAAGGAAAATCCCCCCCACTCTGCTGTGCCTTGGAGCATGAGAGGTCTTCAGGTCAAGAAGCTCCTCTCGTTGAATGCAGGATGCAAAGACAGGGAGAAAAAAACACTTTTTCTTATATTATTTTAGTAATTTTAAAGCTTCTACGTGAGAGAGCAACTACAGTGTATTGAGTACTGTCTGGGGACAGATGAGGAGAGAGTTGAGAGTCTGTGGGTGAGAATTAAGGGGCAGGCTGGCAGGGGTGACACTGTTGTGGGTGTCTATTACAGGCCACCAGATCAGGGTGAGGAAGTTGACGAGGCTGCCTACAGACACCTGAGAGCGGCCTCACAGTCACAGGCCC
>NW_010179007.1:0-2049 GCF_000695765.1 Mesitornis unicolor
TTTTACTCTCCCAATTCTCTTCCCCACCCCACCGTGGAGGGGGGAAGCATGTGAGCATGGTTTTTAGCTGCTTGATGGGTTAAACCACGACACCAAATAACATACAGTTTGGAGGGAAATAAGAATAAAATACTTTTTAAGAACATAACATGTGAAACATTTTAAATGAATTTGTACATATGTATATGCATATGTATATACATACACACCCTGGAATTAACTAGAGATATGGTGACTTCTAGTATTATCCTTGATTTTGTTGTCTTACATTCTTTATATCCATAGGATATTTAGTACGTATCAATGTAGTCAGAGAAAACTATATTCACCAATCATTTTATATATTTAATGTGTTTTTAGGGATTCCTGCTCAAGATGAGTAGTAGTGAAAGTTCTAGAAAATATTTGATCTGTGATTAAGTATAGAGACAGCAGAATTGCTATGAATATCCCTTCAACAACAAGAAGAAAAAAAAATCACTTCTAGCATCCCTCTACATGTGACTGAGCAGGAGAAATGATGAGTGGGAAATCTTGTCCAGAAGTTTCTGAGGACCAGGGAGATTTGAAATTTTTAGTTACTTAGAGTTGCCTTCTTAATGATATTTGAGTAATTTTAATAAAATGAGGCCAATAATTTGCAGGATTTGTGATGTGAAATGATGGTTTCTTGAGAAGAAGACAGATAATTTCTGCTATAGAGGGCCCACAAGTCCCTAATAACTAGAGGGTCTCCTGGTCTACAGCAACTGAAGAAATTGCTGACAGTGATTCTAGTCTAAAGTCTCAGCAACTTAAGCTTTCTTACACTGAAGCAGAAAAAATCACTTTCATATTTTTCCCTTTAAGATACTGTTTTCTGTCCCCATGGATATGAGCAATCTTATCTCCAAAACAAAATGAAATTGTCTTGCATGAAAGTTACTCAAATGACAACATTAACAAATGCCTGATTCAATTAGTCATCTAAACGGGATTGTGCAAAAATGATGACACAGGCCAAAAACTTCACCTCCTGGTATCCTACAAAGCCATGACAAGGGAAAGGAAAACTTTAGATACATTTTTTAGATATGGTCAGTCATCTACTTTCCCACTTCATTTGTCATACTCCAAGGTGAGAGATGCATAAAGGAAGCCAATGAGAAGTTTTTTGCAGTAATTCCTTACATACATTTGAGATATGATCATGTCATTTAATCTTTGTTGACATTAGCCTTTCCATTGCCTTTTATGGTGTTACATCTGTGACTAATCTTTACAGTGATAATACAAAATTTATAATAAATATATCTCACATGATTGTCACCAAAATGTTTGGAAGTTTATTATGCTTGACCAGTGAAGACAGACAGACATTGAGGGCAGACATTTTCCTATGGCATGCTTTGAGGAATGATGCTGAAAGCAAACATCACATGATGTGTTGTACAGCCACCATAACAACTAAGAATAGTAAAATATGTATTAAAATATTGAGCAATTGGCTCTTCTATGACTCTAATTATCAGTGAGTCATTTGCTGAAGCCTCCATGCTTTGCAAAATACTTTGTAAATGTGTTCTACTGAAGTGAAAATTAAGTAGGGAACTTAAAGACATTAATAAAAAGATTGCCACACAGGAATGATTAGGAGAGAGACAAGAAGTCATCTTTGTTCTGTGTAGGAGATCTTTGTGTGGTTTTTTAATGGTTATTGAATGTTGAAGCAGTGTGTGCAGTGTTAGCAGGCTAATTATAGCCTTGCGAAAAAACTGAGTCTAACTCTTAGTATTAGACTCTCACTCTCAAGGACTGTAGAGAGCTTGGAAAACACGATTAGCAGATATAGTGATACTGACTGACAGACCATTGTACATCGGGGAGTTAGTGATCTAACTCCCCAGTCCAACGGGAATGAGTCTTCAGGCCTGTGCTTTTTGTTGCACAAATCTCTTGGCCACTGGATAAACTCAGCCAGCTCATTGTAACAGAGGAGCCTAGAGGAAGCTCCAAGTTGGTACCGCTGTTGGGCCACCTGTGTGAGAAACGCGCTCACAAAATGCAAAT
>NW_010179008.1:0-1443 GCF_000695765.1 Mesitornis unicolor
TCCGAGAGGAGGCTCTCGGTGCCCTCTGGTTGTGGGTGCGTGATTTCGAGGACTTAGGCAATTCCCTGTGAAAGGCAAAAGAGAAGAAACTTGTGCACAGCGGAACACGCATATTTTTTTCCGAGTTCGTGCAACGGCAGAGCCTGACTCTGCTTCTGCACAGAGCTGCAGAGCCAGACGCATCCCCCACCCACCCCACCCCATCTTCAGCCAGAGCCGGTCCTGGAGAGCCTCTAATCGCCATGTCCCTCTGGAGGGATGCTCAGAGAGCAAAATGGGCTTGCTGGCATTTTAATGTTGCAGTTAGCTCAGGCCAGAGGAAATGGTAATGAAAGATAATAGCTGCATGGTAAACAGCAAATATCGGGGGCAATTAGCACACAGAGCTGTGGCAGCTCCCTCTCTGTCTTGATGCCGCTCCTTGTTTTTCAGAGTGAGGTTTCTGGTGTGTTTGTTTGACTCAGCTCATTCTATCGATCTGGTTTGGAGGTTTAGAGGAGGACCACACAAACAGGAGAAGGGCAATGTGCCCATATGAGGAGCGGGGAGAGGGAAGCAAAGGGAGGTGGGATGGGAACCTCTGAACTTGTGTTAACCCCATGGACAGACCCTAATGGGGAACCACACCCTCTAGTGTGGTGAGGTCATTGCAAACATAAGGGTGTCCTTTTAGAAACTGAAGGCAGACCAACTGGGAACTGGGCTGAAATCTCCTTTCACAGAGGCCAAGTACTGAATCTTTGGGAAAAAGAACATTTCTTCAGAGGGAATACTTGACATTTCAATAGCTGGTTTTGCTGCATAACAGAGGGAAAAAAAGCTGGAGATTTTTTTTTTAACTCAAAATTCCAAACCAAATCCAGTCCTGACTTGAAGCTAGTGAAACATTTTACTGTGATAAAGTTCAAAATTTTCAGTGTGATGGTGCCAGAACATGTACAAGAGATGAAATGTTATACATACTCCATCTGGGTTCTGTGGCATTGAAATACGATAATATAATACAAAAGCACACAGAGCAAAATGAGAAGGCAAAGCTGAAACAATCATGTTTTACATTATTGAATTGAAATAACTATGATATTGTCAAACAAAGAAAGTCAAAATATGTCATGCTGGCTTTTTTAAAGAGAAATTGGCGTTCAAGAAGATCTCTCAAAATTATTTCAAAGAAGTAACAAGCCAACAGTTTTCTGAGGATAGCTCAGGCTGCTGCATCAGGGTGAGAGTTTCAGAAGTAGTAGACGTCATTTTTCAAAAGTGTTTCAAACATTTGTGTCATCCGATGTCACAAGTTGCTCCAGGGTTATTTCTGGCATGTATAAACATGCTTTTGAAAAAAATTACCCTCAGGCAAGATTTGAATTCATAAACAAGAGCCAGGGGCCTTCTGCGGCAGCTGCTTTATTTGACACTGCCCAGATCTCCCACCCACCCACCCTT
>NW_010179009.1:0-20071 GCF_000695765.1 Mesitornis unicolor
CCCCTCCCCCACCACCCAGCATCCCCAGCTATGATAATATTGTAGTGTAAACCCCCTAGTAGGGCTCTGAATGAATTAAAAACCAGCTCATGTCCCTGTATGATGTGCTGACTGTGGATTTACTCAAAATGGTGTGCAGAGAAGATGTCATAAGTCATCAAGTGAGAGCAGAATAGTGTCTCTGAGAAGAGTGGGGTCACCAAAACACAAACCCACTTTTTTCTGATAAATACTTTGTATTCCTCTCAAAAACATTCCCAAGATCTTGAAGATGAAAAATTAACAGAATTTTTAAAAAAGGGGAAATAATAATAATAATTTCATTTAGCCCCTGCATTTTGTTTTATTTTCAGGTATTCCTCAAATAAATACAAAAAGTTCTGCTTACCATTAAGCATTTTTTCCTTCTTATTCAACATGATTTGTTTAAAATCTTTTCCATTATGTATTTATGTATCTGTTGTTTCTTTGTTTTTCCTGCTCCTTTGCCAGTTGCCAGTATTATATTAAGATGATGGTGTGAAAATTCCTGGATAATTGGCTTTGGATAACATCACTTTCACTGCTGAGTGATGATGGACATCCAACGAGGCACCAAAGGCAGCAGCAAGAAACACAGAGATGATTCTAACAAACAGATAAATAAAACCGGCTTTCCATGTGTAGCAAAAAAAAAAATTGCAATTCAATACATATGAAGCACAAGCAAGTTACACTGTTTCTTTTTAATGGGGAAGAATAGATAAGGTTTTACTGAAGGCAATATCATTATAGCAGGGAAAGTTTCAGATACAACTGTCTGGAAGTTTTAAACAAACTTTTAATGAAACATTAATAGATTGAAATATTCTACACAGCCTAGTAAAAAATGAAAAATATTTAGTATACTTTTCAGTGGGAAGTGACGAAGTGTTAATCATTTTGCCATTGCTTGAAAGACCTGTAAATAGAATATGTGAAATAAATGTTAATTCAGGTAACTCTGCCTATTTTTAAATCTTCTGCTATTTCTCCTTCTCTTTATTTGTAACACTGGAGTCAGTTGCAGAGCAGTACTCTCTTTGTTTCTCAGTGTCTCTGTTCCTGCTGCTTAATCTTCATCTGTAATGATAAAATCTCTCTCTGCAGCAAGAAAACACATTGTGAAAAATGTAAGGCTATGGCCTAAATGAAAGGACAAAAAACTACTTTAAAGAAAGAGCTATTTTCATCAGAAAAAACATAGCTGAAAGACAAAAATCTCTAGAGAGTATTCAGACACCATTCAAAACCTGCAACAAGCAAATTATTCCTTTGCAACACAATGACTTAATCTGATCTAATCTCAGTGTACTTCACGATGGTGGAGATGGATACAGGGTAATAAACAGAAATCTCAATTTCTGCATGAGGATTTGGCACTAAAAGCAATGAATCTTCTCTTTGTGTCCTAGAAAAGGAACAGACTTTCCAACATTTTGATACACTTTTTCTCTGTTTTCTTCCCTGTGTCACTAATAATTCACACCATAACATTTCCAACCTGTATCTCTTGTTCGGCAATGATCCTCCCACTGTCACTGGGACTGGCCTCCTCACCTCCCCAAGTACAGTTCTTCCACAAACTGTTTAAGCTTAAAAAGAGAGAGAAATCTGTGGAGCATGGCAGGACTGGGGTCAGCACTCTGCAGGTCAGCAGCTCCTCTGGCTCCGGGCTATGTCCTCAGTCTGGCATCCCTGGAAAACCAAAGGAGCATTTTAGTCGTAAAAAAAAATGTGAATTTACAGCTGGAAAGATCAACTCCTTGACATCCTCTTTGTAGACTCAGGTGAAAAAGGAATTTCTGTCTCTGAAGAGGCAAGAGATTCTGTGAAACTAGAAAACTGCAAAATTGTTTCGTTACTGCTCTGAGGACTGCAGTGAGGCCTGTTCACATGCCTTCTTTGTAGTTCTCTTTTGAGGGACAGTGTAAGAAAGAGGACTATAATTGCATAGATATGCATATATATTTATTAAAATACGGATTTTAAATAGAAACCAAACAATTTTACATTTAATCAGATTTCCCAGAACACTGAAGTCTCTCTGAAGAGCTGTATCATGCTATGGCATGCTTGTGGTTTTTCCTCCCTGTTTCTTGTATGTGTCATCTCATGTATATCTGTATGATCAAGACGTTCCTGCCTCATTCTGTATGTAACACAGTGAGAAAGCCTGGCTTTTGTTTCAGCATTTTTCTCTGTTAATCAGATCAGAAAAGAACTAGGAGATTCTTAGACAAGCAGAAAATCAAATTTGTTTTGAAGGTTTAATGTCTGAGGTCTGATACTATGGATGTTTTCATGAGAGAACTTCTCACAGGATAAGTCTCCATACAAAGGCTTTATAGGATCTCTTTATAAAAGCAAAAAAATTGAAAGCTTAAAATAGAAGAATTCCTTAATTTAACCCTGAGTTTAGAGAATCAGATAAAACCATTGTGTTGAAGAGTGCTTTGGCAAATTGAATGAGAAAGTTATATCTTCCTTTTGAATTCTGAGACCATCGGAACTTTCTGTATATACACAATATATATTTGATTATCAGAATTAAAATATTTTATGCATAGATTAACAATGAAGCTACAAAGAACCCTACCTTATCATTTCACAAGCTTGCTTGCTTGCTTTTCCCTCCTGTTTTTCAGGCTCAGCTTTTTTCCTAGTTAGCAGCTGGGATACTTTGTTACTGTCTTTCCATTGTTAATGTGTTTTTAAAGATTTTTGTCCCAGGAAAATCTCCCTCAACTACATTTTCGATATTGTCAGTGTAATATGATTTTGTCCTTGTGCACCCTACCACAAACATCTGTTTCTATAACTGCAGATACCTTACTGCTTCGGAGGCTATGGTCTTTCCAGACAAAAGTCTTAACTGCAGCATAGGAATAAGTACTTGAGACCTACCTGCTAAAGACTGATTTATATATGAGAAGCAGATACATATAACTCTTAGAAGGAGAAAATAGATGGGATTAAATATTCTTGTAAAAGTACTCCAGGTTCGTAACCACATCACAAAAATAATATTGATCTTACTTAGGTCTTTTACATCTTTGGCTATGGTAAACTATTCTCTGTCTCTATGAACTTGTGGACCTCGGCACTACGCATCAGAGCATAAGGCACATGGTTTACATATGCATACTGATTAAACAGAAGCTGAGAAGACTCTGACTCCCTCTTTATCTCTACAGGTCCTCTGTTCTGCACACCTGGTAAGTAACTAAAATTTTCTTGGGAAGATCTGAATACCACTTCAAAGAGCAAGCCACTTTTCAGATGCATTTACTGCAAGGAAGGTTCAGGTTAATCTTTTATAATTGGAAAATTCCAGTTAGTCTTTTATAATCTGCTTCATAACAGCTATAGAAAATTTCCTTTCACTGCATTTTTATTTTATTTTTGGTACAGTGGTAAAAAAACATTCTATGTTAGTATGCAGCTAGTAGATGTATCTTATTTTCTTTCCTTGATAGCATTCTTCTGCTTTGCTTTTGAGGTTCTTTTGTTATCACCAACAAAGGCACATGTCTAATAAAATTTCCCATAAGAATTGTAGTTTAAAAAGGAGTTGTCAAAAAAAGCAAAAAAAATAATATCAAAACCTTATAAAAGAGCCTATTTCTTTTTTCCCCAAACAGATGTTTGCTCTGCTTTACACCATACCCTGGCAGGAGTTGTTCTACCATTATGTAGATCACTCAGAGCATAACAGAGCACCAGGAGAAAAGTCGTGCAAGGAATTGACTGCAAGAACAGAAATCACAAGCTATTTGCTTTAAGCTTCAGGCAGATGAGTTTAATTACTCCACCTCAGTTTATTTAACAATTTTTGCTCTTCATTCAGGCTGAAAGACTGACATCCATTGACATTGTTAAACATCTGCCTTCAGTCAGAACAACAGCAATCACAACAGGAGCACCTCACTTCCAAATCCTCATTGTGTGATGACTAAATACAGATCAGTCTAAGGCAATGGTATAATTTATTGGCTGTGATCTAGGCAATTGGCTCAGTTGTTATAGCTCTGTAAAAATTGGTTTTGTCATGGAGATCACACAGCAACTGAGATGGTACAGTTTTCTGTCACAAACTCCTATTAATCAGTGACATGCACTAACTATGGTCAGGAACTGGTTAGTAAATACTAGCACAAAATAACTCTATCAATATGTTATTTTATACTAAGTGAAAGTGTTGTCAAAGTAAAATAGACACAGAAGATTTTGAATTAATGATAACAGCTATTGTCACTGACTGCTTCCATGTCCAAAACAAAATAGAGTTACCACTGTGTGCTGCATAATGTCACCATGAGAGAAGACTCCTGATGGCACCATGTCTCCTGCTTCACAGAAGTCCTGTTTCTTAAGCTCTCAAAGTATTATTGTTTTTATTTTCATTTCGTGAGATAGCAAATACGGACAAAGAGAATAAAAGCCTACTTAGTGACCCATTAGGTAATTTAATAAAAGCTACTGTGTGTCATAGGACGTCCAGGTTTATAGTTTGTCCCTTCAGAGTGGCTGTAATTCTAATTCTCCTTTTGTGGGGACAAAAGCATGTTTGGAACAGAAAGAACCCAGGTTTCTCCAATTCCAACCCCTAAAACACTGGGAAGAATCAGTATGTTTTGCTGATCTTTTCCTTTAGTCAGCAAAAGTAATAGTGAAAGCTTTAATTAATTCATAAGTGCATAGCTAGCTTCACATATGACTACTGTAGTCAAACTACTTTTGTTGGCTATTGCTCAGCACAGAGTTGGGTGTGTACTTGCAGATTTACAAGTTTTCATCTTAACTTGCCAGGGGATCATTTTTCCTCTTTTCACTCCAGATAAATCTCAAAAATTTCTAACATATTTTTCCATTCCTAAACCCTTTATGCATAGATTGACCTGAGTTCTGGTCTCTCCTGGTTTTTTTTCCTTTTTTTTAAAAAAAAACAATTCTGGAAGCGCTTTAGTCATGACTTGAAAACTAGAATCTATAAACGGCTTTGAAGAACCAGCTTCAGCCAGTTACTTTGGCTTTTTCCATGATGTGTGACTTGTCACTTAAATTATGCAGCATTAACTCGTCTTCCTCACTAGATGATTAAAGCTTTTAAAATACCTATAAAGAATGAGTAATCTGAAACTCTCCCCATGCCTTTCCTAGGCAGTTGGCCCAGCTACTGATCCTATTTTTTTGGCAATAGCCAGATAATAAAGATTCCAAAGAAAATTCACAAGGATCTCAAAGGTTAAGTTTATACAAGCCTTTGCTGGAAAGAATTGCTTTCATGCTCATGAATATGAGGTAGGTAATTTATATAAAAAATTTAAAAGAAATCTTGAAATGTGAACTTATTAATTTAAAAAATGGAACTGGAAAAAATACGATGCTTATAACTTCTTCAATAGGGAACATGTAAATAATACAGGGCTCAAAATAGGTGTTTAATAACCTCATTTATTCAAATTTCAAGTAGATGGATTAAGACATTATATAGAATTAAAAAAAATCAGGAAAGGCGAGTTTCAAACTTCAAGCAGACCTCTAGACAACAAAGCTGAACTACATCCTCAATGACATGATTCTCCATAGATCACCAGTAAAACACAACGGCTCACCTCAGACAAGTACAAACAACACATTAATTTGACAGAGGTCACTCAGGTGGGTTATTATCATGGCAAATGGCAATTAAAGGATGCTTTTTCAAGCTGTTGAAAGAATGAGTGGGAATCATCCAGTTAGGTCCACTTGCCTCCCTTGCTTTTTATGCCTTCTATCATTTACGACACGTTCAGCCAACGATCACGCGCATCCAAGTTCAATAGGAGTTTCATTTGTATAAATGCACACAACTGATCATCAGGGCTTCGAGACACAAGATTAATCTGTATTTTTTTATGTTGTCTTTATTTCTTTGGTCTGTATGTAAAGGTCTCTGTAGCATTGAAATGTTTTAAGGATTACACTTCAGATTTTGTTTCAAAATAATATACATGACTGTATTAAAATGTTGAGATGCTATTCAAACTAGATGCTGCAAGTAAAGTGCAGGTGTGGTATCAGTTAAACTGCCCAAATACAACGAAATTTAAGGAGAATCAAAGATTGTTACTCTGAGTCTGGGGCTCAGCAGTTGCAGAAGCCAGGTGATACTCTGATTTCTTTACATTCTAGATGATAAAGCCTCAGTGAAGAAGAAGAGATAACTGAGAGATTATTTAACACATATGATGCCTCATTATTTTAAGAATATACACTCTATTGATATACTTTTAATTATTTTAAAGCTGAAGAAGACTAGAAAAAGGGACACAAAAATGGAGATATAATTTCAGGGCATAGCATAGGCAACAAGAAAAGAAATAGAATAAAATTTTTGACAGAATGCCTTAGGATTTGAATGATACTATTTGAAAACAATGTGACAACTGCAGTTTGAAAAGTATATGATTGATGAGGAGAATTTGAGAAAGTTATTGGAAAGAAGGGAATTAATTCTTTCAGTCTTTCACACTTGGTTTTCCTAGCTGTCTCCAGAAATATCTGGACACATGGGATTTCTTTGCACATAGTATGGGAGAATTCAGCCAGGGAAATTACATATTCCCCTCTCAAGAGGGAAGATGGAGACCTACACATAAAATGGTTTCCAGTGTCATTATACCTATGTAGCTCAATATTAAATATTATTTTAGCAGTCGTCTTAGATATCAGTACCTAGCATCATTTTATGATACTGTACTGTAGACTTCATGACGCGGAGGTTCTCCAGCAGGGGTCCTGATCTCATGTGGGTGCCTCTGCCCGACATCTAGATAAAAGCAGATTTTACTCACCTTTCTGACATCAGGGTCCTGCTTCATGTTGAACTTCAGTGACTGTGGGGAGAAAAAAGAAATAATTTGCCTTGGCTCACTGACAATAAACATCCTGACAGATATTAGGTGCAGTTTTAAAGAAATTATTCCATAAGTAAGTACGGAGGATGAAATTCCACTCTGCTTGCCTTTAGCAGTGCCTTAATTCAGACTCCTTGCCATTCTGCAGGGCATTCTGTGCCACTTTTGTTCTACTCTTTTAGTCTATGAATAAGTATTTGATACTTTCTATGGAGCCATACACTTGCAAAATATGCTTATATATAAATATATATATATCCCAAATATACTTTATTTTTATATCTAAACAACAGCATTTTCTCTTATTCTCTAACACAGTTTGTGTAAAGCCTTAGTAACAGCTGGCTCATTTTTCTTTCCTTAAAAAGGGTTACCAGCAACAATTCTAAACATGGAAAACCCTGTCCACAACATAAGAGATTAAGCATATTGTTGAATACCATTCCAGCCAGGGCTTTTAGGGAGCACAGATTTCCACTCCGGGAATGCTAAAAAGCCTAAATAGTACATCAGGGTCTTTTTTCTTTTTTTTTAGTAGATGAAAAACGTAGTGGTCTTGCCTGTCTCCCTCTCCACAGGCTATGACCAACTGGTGTGTGGAACAGAAGCAAGGCATGGATCCCATACTGCATTATTGCCATCAGATCCAACTCTTCTATTGTGTTTGCTTTTCCACAGTTTGATTAGTGGCTGCAGAAGAGAGAGAAGTGAGGGCAATGCAGAATCCAGCTTTTTTTTGCTGTCTAGTGCACAAATGGGCAAAGAAGTCATTTGTTCTTCTCATTCTATCCCTCTTATCCTTTGTTATAGCAACCCTAATTTTCACATCACATTGAATTGCACCTCATTCTGCAACTATTCCCACTGATCTTAATTAAACCATTTTAAAGGAACATTAAAGTTAAGTGGAAAAAAAAGGAGAAAGAACTGCAATTAATGAGTGGTGTGCAAGAATTGTATGCAGAAGAGCTGCATTTTTAAGGTCTGCAGACTGATGATATACAAGCTTTTATTCCTCTGCTAACTGATTAATTAAATAAATAGGGGGTGTTCTGAAATACGTTGTACATAATAGGACAAATTATAAAGACATTTTTTACAGAAAGCAAGGAATTTAAGTACTATAACCATGAATTTTCTTCTTGCTACATTTCCTTAAACAGATTTCTCTGGGAACCACAGATTAAATATTCACATAGCCTTCCAAAAAGTTGATATTTGGGACCACCGTTTAGAAGGGAAATGGGGAAAATGCTCAGAGAAGCTGCCAACTTTCACTGAAACCACCCACATGCTGTCACCATGCTACTAGTAATTTTTTCTTCAAACTAATTAACACCTTAGTCATGTTGTGTTTACTTTTGCCTTTTCACTTACCTGACATTTTTTGCATGATTTAAGTTAGAAGTTTGAAGAAATTCTGTGCTGAAAGACTTTATGTGCAGGATGATCACCACCCGGAATGGGACCATTCTCTCTAAGAAAGGCACAAATTCTTCCAATGGCTGAATTTACTGAGGAAACAAAGATCACCATGTGAATTTGAATGTTGTTGAGTCTCACTACTTCAACCACTGCTTTCTCACAATGTTTTCTGATAAAAAGGTTCACCCTGAAGCAATTACAGAAAATATCATTTTGTTAGAGAGGCTGAAAGGCTGAATTTTATCTTGGTCTAGAATAGCACAAAGTTCTTGCAGGCAGGTTATTCCATCACTGGCCTTTTTCTGACATATACTACTCATAAAGGATGTTTTGACTCCTACTTAGCATAGTATCTCTGGGGTAAAGCACTGAAAGTGTCCTGCAAGACACCATCACCTCTTTTTGGCTGCTTTTGAGGGCAGAGGACTAAAACTCACAAAGGGAGGGTTTGGAAATTCAGCTCCAGCGCATAACAGAGAATGGATGTCATATTTTCCTTGGTCGTTTATTTCAGGATTTATGGTATGTAAGAGCGCAGTCAGGCCTAGATAATGTAATTTTGTTATTCTTGTATTTCTCCACAGTTTTGCAGTTCAAAAAAATGCTGTCAGTTAAATATTTTTTTAATAATTAAAGGGGAAGGGGTTTGAGCAGTATCCCTGATGCTGTCAGCCTTCCTGTTCTGCCATCACATAAGCAAGCATGAAACATTGTTTATCAGGCAATATACAAAAAACAGTAAGTACGTATGTGTACATAGGTGTATTTGTATGCGTTTATACATGTAAGGGTTTTTTACCATATTCTAGTATAAAATCATAGAATCATAGAATAATTAAGGTTGGACAAGACCTCTAAGATAATCAAGTCCAACTGTCAACCCAACACCTCCATGGCCACTAAACCATATCCTGAATTGCTATTATGCACATAGGTATATTGTCTGCATATATATATGTACATGCATGTACATAGACAAGTATATGTATATACACTTTTCATTGCTTTCATTTTTCGGAACTTATAAGAAAATATTCCTTTTCCAGTGAAATTAAACACTTCATATTAAATTAATACTTCATGGTCTTCCTTCAAAAAGAAGAAATTAGCAAAATATCTTTTGACTGGATTTTTTTATTTTTTATTTTAAAAATTTTTTTTTCTTTTTTAAATTTTTAATTTTTTTAAAACCAAACAGCTCTTTTGGTTTTACAGTGAAAATGAAAAAAAATTCATATGCCCACTGGTAATGACAGAAAACTGCCAAGTGCCAGGAATGACAAGTTAAGTAGCATCATTCACCTCACTAAGAAAAATAGGAAAGCTAATGAAAAAGGCCAGTAATCTGTTACATTGAGCAAGGAAGACTCCTTAACTAAAAAAGAGCGAGTAGTCAATCCATTGCAAGAAGCAGCAGCATTGCCTGACGTTTGTCTGAGAGGTCAGGGAAAGGATAAACTGAATTAATAGAAAGCAGAAGTCAGTAAGCCAGACTGGGGCAGGACTGCAGATGGGAGATTGCTTGTGGGAGCAACAAAATCTGAACTTTACTTTGGCAGAATAAAAATTGTAGTATTGAGAGCTGTGAGAAAACATCTCTCTATAGGGTGCTAAGAGATAAGGCTACTCAAGCAAAGCTGGGCCACTAAGAAAAGGAGTTTTACTTGAGTACTTTAATGAACTTCTGCTCATATATTCTGAACAATCTCTCTGAAAAAGATGTCTACAGAATTGGTGTCCAAAAACATTTTTTACTAGAACTCTGAGATACAAAACATGACATTTAAACAGAGAAACATTAAATGTAGAGTCATATTATCCTCTTGTAAATAAGAAATCCAAGGAGGATTTGTTACTCACTAAAACATCTGCAGTTACGGCTACCACACAAAGAAGATATCCTTAAGTTGTACACAAGGTTTTCTAGCCCCATTTTCATTTAATTAGAAAGCTTTAGAAAATTTACCAAGAAAACATTGAGACTTGGCACATAGACTGCAGTAAAGGGAAAGTGAAATGGGCACAGCAGACAGCCCTGGTGACATTGAACTTCACATCTCCAACACAACAAAAGCATCCAGCTCCTAGGTGCCAGTGCTCTGCTCAGCACAATGTCTGAGATGCCCTCAGATTTCACTGTTATAAACAAACATTGAGCTTCTACATTTCTATATATGTACTTACATCTTTATTATATCTATAGTTACCCCTTCCTGTATGACAAGGTCTCCACACTGGTGATCTAGTGTGGTGATCCAGATTATTATATTTTAGGGTCATGGTCCTCTACGTTGGAACTATTCCTAGCAAAACCTCTTTACGGTCAGACATTCAGAGGGCTCTTTGTAAGGAAGCCATACTTCTCCATGCCATTTTCACTGTGGGTCTCTCGGAGACATTTGGGAACCTCGGAAGAGGGAGGGAGCCCTGGTTACTACATAGCATGATGAATTTAAAAGTCAGAAAGGTAGATGGTTACACTTATATTGGCTAAAATCGAAGAATTCTTTCTTAAAAATCAATATTCAGTGTGCTGCTTAAATACTATCAATGGTAAAAGGGAAATATCAGTTTTTGAAATAATTCTTTCATACAGGCAAAGGAAGTGGGTGAAGTATCCTCACACCTGGACATGAATTCCTGATAAACTGCAATACTTAAAAAAGAACTGTAAAATATGAAACAAAGTTAGTAAAAATATGCCTCTCTTGAAAGAAAAACAAGATTTCACATTTACCTTT
The DNA here is from genome assembly GCF_000695765.1 of Mesitornis unicolor. Classification (NCBI taxonomy): domain Eukaryota; kingdom Metazoa; phylum Chordata; class Aves; order Mesitornithiformes; family Mesitornithidae; genus Mesitornis; species Mesitornis unicolor. The sequence goes on from NW_010179009.1 coordinate 11,087, forward strand.
GATATTTAGGATTAAATGGTAAAGATACTCCTAGAATTCAAAGAGCACATACAAACCCCAAAGGCTATGATGCTAATTAATTCAAGCACTGTTTTTATGCTTGCTGCTGCCGCTTCTGTGCTACCACTGCTAAGTTATGTGCATTTTCAATGAATATTTCATTTTCTGAACTGTTTGTTGGCACAATGTATGCAATAGCTATTAGTGATGCTACTTGACATGAGAGGTAGGAGCCTTAGCTAAGCATGTTTTCATAGAAGAAAATGGGAAAGAAACCAGGAGAACATTGCTATCAAAGGAGTAATATTTCTAGATAAATTTTCTTTGAAACATTAAAGAAAGAATCCAGTATAAAGTACTCACATGAATACCGCCTGCAGTTATCTTAATATTAATACTATCTTATGCTCAGTGTTTCTCATGTGATTAAAGGTTGCAAAATCAGGCAACAAAACAAGGAAAGGATAAAAAAGAAAAGTCAAAATTATCTAGATATTCTGTCCTCCTACTCAGCTTCTGCTGTGGTTGATACCACTCACAAATGAGTAACAAATTTCTTATTTTCCAGGAAGGATGACAGTAAAGGAATGAACCTATTTCCCAAAAAATAATTATTAATAAATAGCTAGAGTCAGCACAGTCATTATTTTAGAATTAACGTAGATGGAGTAACCAGTTCCCTAAAGTCTCCAATACCAAACAGTTACTGAGCTGACTGCAATGTAAAGTTACATTCAAATTCCTCTAATTAGCTCTGTCTATTACCTTATAGGTTCAAAGATCTCATTTTTACTGATGTATATCTCACGCATGTTTATATGCCTTGGTATTGATTCTAATGTTTGAGAGATTATCTAGACGTGTGTGTGTGTGTGTGTGTGTATGATTCAGCTGAAACTACAGCTCTAGGCTTGGTATAAAACTGAGCTTAGCTCTGAATTCACGTAGGAATTTTTGTCATATCAATATTTTAATAAAAATCCAGTATAATAAGTCCAAATTTTAAATGCCATCTGCAATTGTCAAATTTCTTGGTTTCACAGACTGTCAATTCAGAATTTACAGTTCTTTGACTACTGAAGATCTGTCCTGACTTTTGCAAGGTCCCCAGCCCAGCAGTCACCTGGAAGTACATTACGTGAAGAGATGTATATCTCCTGATAAGAAATCTCAGCCACATTTAAATGACATTGGATACAGTGAGCAATGCAGGAACAAATGTTCCTGTTATTCTCAACACATATTTAAGAAACACTGACAATCTGCTTTATTTACATTTCTTTAACATATTTTTCATTCTCTTGATTGGCAGTAATTTGTGCTTGATTTATGATATTTTGCATAGATTAAATGCCGAAAAATAACTTGTGTAGTGCTTCTTACTGAATGTTTCTGTGTCAAAACTATGGGACCATTCATGGAGTTTTCAACAACAGACTCATTGTGGATGTCAGACAAAATGACAAAGCTGCTTTTTTGGGTTTCTCTCTTGTGATTTTATCTCCAGTGTTTCCTCCTGTAGACTGCACAGAATGACTATATTCTGAAATGAAACCAACTGAATACGAATATCTGTCCTGTGTGTGTGCATTACATTAAGAGACAGAGAAATATTACTAATGTTTGAAAACAGGCAGTCAAAAGGTAAGAAAATCAGAATTAAGGATGCATGTTTAATCTTAAATGAGTTCTTTCTTCTTGTAACAAAGTCATTAATTACTGTATCACTCAATGTGTGAGACTTGCTTTGCACAGCCACCTACAAGAGGACAAGTGCAAAACCATTAATTTAAAAAGTTAATGAAATTTCTGACTAAATTAGCAAGTTAATTTAACAAGAAATATAAACTGTAACTAAACGTAGCAACCTAGATCCTCACTGAGGTACTTAGGTAAGTACTCTGGTTTTAATACCCATAGAGCATTTAACTGCTTGTAAGTAATTGATGCCAAAATATGAATTTTACTCCCAAATTTTAGTATTTTTCAAGCTTGACAAGTCATTGAAAACAGCCACAAAGCCAGTCAAATGAAGCATCCAGTCTGGAAAACACCAGCTCCTGGATTATTTTTTCTGTTTCCGTGTATGTAGGAGGTATAATTATAAGGCACGTGGGAGAAAAGTGGGAGAACTGGATAAATTTTTATTTCATCAGTATTAGCTATCAAAATGACCTGTCATCCTCTGATCTCTATTAAATGCTAGACTTAGTATCTGGATGTACAATAAAGGCTAAGATAAGTGGGTTCAGCCTTTTTCTGAAATGTGCAGCAATCAGGATAGTGTTAGCCATAAGTGAACCCCAAAATCTCAAAATACAAACTCACTGTTTTCCTACCTGTTGTCTGGACTGAAGCAGAGGTCTGGTGGGAGCAAGGTTTGCATTTGCTGTTTGTAAACTTGAAAACATTCTTAGAGGATATTTCTGCTGTATTGAGGTCCTGACATACTGGGTCTGTAAAGCAATTATTTGGCAAGTTACATAAATAACTATCAATATAAATTCAAGATGCTCGACTTGATCTTAGATACTTGTTAAGCATGGGATGCGTTAGCTTTTCCCTGAATGAAAATCAGTGCTTTGTCTTTTGTTTGTATTCACAGTGGGCTTGTTCTAAGAAGAAACTTAATATGAATATGCACGTACAAGAAGGCACTTAGAGGTTATTAGAACTGTTTTTGCATGTTTCTATGTTTGCTGCTCTGGCTTTATTGAACTGCAGTCACTTTCACCCAGTCAAAGGGTTTGACAAATTTTACAGAAGATTTCTGAATCCAAAAAGCTCTAGACACAGATTTTTATTTCTGGTAAATTTCAAGCAAACATTTTAGACCATTTTAGAAGTGGTCTGAAAAACCCATTTTTCTCAAGTGTTTGCGTTTCCTGAGCCATACCTGGCTGGTTCATATAACCACTTGCAAACCCAAATGATAGAACACTCTGGAATAATTCCAGAGTGTAGACCAAATTAATTTTAGAGATGAAAATAAAAGAAAACATGAGAGAAATTACCAAAAGTAACAGAATAACAGGAAAACACCAAGGAATAGGGAGTGCTTTGCTTCACAAGCTCTTCTCTTTCTGATGTAATATATTAAGCAAACAAACATTACATTACTCATGCAATCGGAAAAGCAAGCACAGGAAAGATATGCCTGTGACAGTTTCACTAATCAAATCCCAGTAACCATAGTTTCATCATCTAATACCTAAAAACTGTCTAAAACCATATGTTGTAACTTTCTTGGGCCTCTATATGTACTCAGACAGTACTGTTTGTCAACATATTGGGTACTTCAAGTTCACAAACTGACATTTGTCAACTATGGACCCTTCCATTTTGAAATCTTCCTATTAAGCACAGTTAAAAGTATTTTCCCCCAATTATTTGACTGTGCTGGTTCTGTAATGAACTTCTGTCCTTAGAATGAGAGGCCTGAGTCTACCTTCTGCATGTGGTTTCGTATTTTGATCACCATCTCTGCTATGTGGACAGAAAGTCAGGAAAGGGTTATTGTTAAACTTTCACTGCATATCAAGTTCTATCTGTAAATTTCATTTTATAAAGTTGGAATTGAGCTTCACTGAAGTTTACCCTCTCTCATTGCTCTGTCTAGTACTTCTCAATAATGATAAGATGTATATAAAAGCTTAACAGGCCACATATGAGGAACAAGAAAGCCAACTGGCACATATTTAGAAACCTGACACACATCTACCTTGTTCATTGACAGGTAAATTCCTTACTCTGAAGATCTTGCTCCGAGGGCTGTTTCATCTGGTCATAGGTTTTATAAATGAGAACAGTTTGACTTATCACAGGTTAGCCCATCCGTGCATCCCTGCAGTGCACCCGTCTGGCCTTTGCCTCATAACACCTTATTTTTCACCCTTTTTAATACCATATCGCCACAGGTCCAGTTTTTCTACAGCTGTTATCCTGTCTTCTGTCTCTCATCTGAAAAACTGCTCTAGTTGCTTTGCCCAGAGACTTTATTTTCCATTTCCATTTTAGATATTTTCCAGTTTACTTAAAACTCATAAAAAGCCTTTCTTGTTGTTGTTGAAATCTGCATGGATTCATCTTCATCAGACGACAGAACCTGCTCAGCTTCATCCATCTGGACCTGTCAGCTGCCTTACTAACACCAGAAACATTCTTTCTTTATATATTACTGTGTGCTGGTGGCCATGAGGCCATCTTCTGATTTGCATTCCCTGCTTCTCTCTCCAAATGTTTCTTTGGCACAGCCTTTAGAAATCCTCCTCTGTCTTCTTGTCATTTTCATCGATAGCTTCTGATTCTCAATCTTTTCTACTTTTTATATTTAAACTCTTGGTAATGTCCAACCACAAAAAAAACCCAAATAAACAAACAGAAAAAAACCCTCATGCTATCTCTGGTGCCTGATTTTGGATTTTTTTCTGTTATCTTAAGCTATCACTGCAAAAAAAGACCTCTGTGTTGGCCCCTTATAATTGCATATGAAAGAAGTTCTTGAATTTAACAGTCACCAGTATAAAACCACAGAACAATTAGGATATGGGTCTATGAGAAATAGGCCAGCTAGACTTCCTTTTTGTAGAGCGGTCATTTATTTGAAGAGTTTGAATTAAACAGTTTGGAAAATGAAACCATTGTTGCAACACGTATTGGTGACTGCCAGCAGAAGAAAGAGATGGAAAAATAATCAGCGGAACATACTGGACAGAATATTATGAACTTCTAAGTGATCTCAAGCCCTCCACCACATTAGTAACCAGAGTCCTAGGGAGCTGTGACAGATGAATCTCGTGAATTTAGACAGGGCAATTTAGGAGGTTGCTGTCCCATCTGTCCATCTCACCTTTCTGCCAAACACCACTGCTATAACAGTGACACAAAAAAAGGAAAATGTGTTTCTGGTTGACACGTGATCTTTAACCAGCAGCAAGGCTGGGATGGCAGCAGTACAACAGCCTGAATCGCAGTGAGTGAGGCACACAAACACATCCTCTGTATTTCGTTCTAAAATGTCGCTGCCTGGTGGTAAGAAGGAAGGAGGGTGCATAGGGGAAGAGCATCCTTTTAAGCTACTGTAGCTGTTTGCTTTCCTGAACTTGAGCCAAAAAGTCACCATTTCTTCCTTTCACACCCTTAAAATCATAGAATCATTAAGGTTGGAAAAGACCTCTAATATCATCAAGTCCAACCATCAACCCACTAAACCGTGACACTTTTCTGCTACCCTCCAACCATCAGCATGGCTGCCTGGGTCAGTGCTGGGAACAAGCATAATGAGAAAGGAGCCCACATGTATGATAGTACATAAACTAATTATCTAAGTTGAATCATTTACACAGCTTAAAATGGTAATGACTTGTACACAGCGCTAATTAAACCTAATTTCTTTATGTGTTTGCAGTCATTAGTGCTCATTGCTGAGGAATCCATTATTTATCTATTAGAACAGTTCTCCTGCTCTTGGCATAGAGTAGCACCAAATGAAAGGTTAGTTTTTGCATGTTTAAAGTTCAGCGAGGGGAATGTAGGCACAGAAATGTATTTAGCCAATGAGGCAGCAAAGCAATAGCAAATTCGGCTTTAGCAATGTCTTTACTCTTTTGACTATTCGGAATTCATCATTTCTTGGAATGAAAAACATTGTTTGAGTCATTCTCATCAGATTATGTGACAAAAGCTCATCTGCACACCCAGAAAGGAGCATGGAGACACAACTGTTAAAAAGTCCCTGGACTCTTATGTTAAGGATTTTTGTATGGAGGAAGAATCACAGAATCATTAAGGTTAGAAAAGACCTCTAAGATCACCAAGTTCAATCATCAACCCAAGACCACCACACCCACTAAACCTTGTGCTCCTTGATTGCTGATGAGAGATGTAGGCTTCCTGAATGGGGGTGTAAGAGTCTGAGACAGATCAGTAAGCCAGTAGAGGGAGAGCTGGAGGACTTTGCTTGGAGTCCTGCACCTCCTAGAAGAGACACAGTTGATTCCTTGGAAGCCTTTGGATTGGGGCTTCCAAGGAAGTAGGAAGATTGATCACAAATGCAAGGCAAAAATATCCGAGGGTGAAGAACAGCCATATTTAGACACTTTTTTATCTTGACAAGTCCTTTATTTAATCCAGTGGAATATACTGATCACCCAGCATGTGAGAAGTGAACTGTCAAGAATAGTAAATGAAGGTATCTGATAAATGACACATTGGAAGGGGCAAGCCAGTGCTGCAGAGAACAAGATGAGCAACGTGGCTGAGAAGGGAATCTTAGAGTTGGTGCTGACTTTGAACAATGTTTGTGCTTGCTTTCTCCAAGCATATGTCATTTTGAGAAATCAAAGGGTTCTGTTTGTTCTCAGTGTTCCCCTTTAGTTCATTTTCATTGTGCCATGTGGTATTATGCTCGTATTGCAGAGCTCCTCAAAAAGATCCTGCAGTTAAAATCGTGAATCTGAAAGTGGAAAGCAGATGTGCATTTGCTACAATAGCTGGAAATTAGAAAAAAAAATTGGTTCTGCTTTTTTGCTCTTTTTTAATTAGGAAAATGAGGCAGTTAGTTGCCAATGCAAAGGAAAGTACTTTGAAGTTCAAGAGCCTCTTTAATAAATGATAGAAGAGGATCCTTAAACTGCTGCTGAATTTCCCCTACAACCCACTGCTGTTTGTGCTAAAGAGATTATTATCACTAGGAGTGCATACAGCCTACCATGTTTGAATTTCAGTGAGAGAAATCTAACATGTCAGAAAGACAATGTTATTAGGAGCCAGACTGACTGTTTTGCATAAGGAATGCTTGGTGGCCATTTTAGTTACATATAATCTAATGTGTGATGCCTTGAAAACATTAGAAGTGATTTCTTACGCACTTGTTCTGGTAAAAGACAGCAATATAAAACATAATGGCATTAATAAAAGACATGAGAATCAAATAACCAAACAGTCAAGCTGTCACACTATGATTGCACTTCTTGTTGGGAAAAACAAGACATGGCCTGTGAGCTTTGGCTCCTTTCAGGTGTCAAATTGCTCATTTGTAACAACCAATTTTTATGCTTCTGTATCACCAAGGTGAAAATGTTTTGATATGTTACAGCTTATTTTTTTTCCCTTAAAGCATTCTGAATGTTTATTAACTAAGGCATTGTCTTAGTACATGACAAAGACTTTAAATTGTGGATGGGATTCTACCACATAACTACACTTGAGTCCACAGTCAATATTTGCAGTGTATGCATTTTTCCTTAATTAAGTGAGCTAAGAATAAACTATTTTGATGAAGTCTTCTTCTTGGATTTTTTATGTTGACATTTAGATGCCCATAAAGCTGGAAACCAAGTAAACTTCTCACCGCTTACGACTGCTATCCAAAGTTTTGGAGCTTTCTCAATTATTATTAATGTTTGAATTATACCAGGAAATAAAAAGAACATGGCTTAGTGATCGCCCTAAGCTAGATGATATTTTAAAAAGATTAATACAAACCAAATAAATTAATTAATTAGGCAAACTTTGAGGAAACTATAACAAAGACTAACAATGGAAGATAGCAATCCGGTATATAAATAACCCTGATCTTGCAAAAAAAGCAGCCAGCAAAAAAGCAAGACTCAAATGAAAAGCAGTATTTTTTAAAAATCTTAGAATAGTCAGTCTGATGGATTTGAAATATTTCATTCCAGAAATAATGAAGAGCATCTTGGTTGTTTGAACTGGAAATCTTATCTCCCAGTTTAAATTACTCTCCCTCAAGATATTAACACAAATGAAAATTATTAAAGAGAATAAAAAATCCTAATTAAAATAAAGCAATTTGTTTGGAGTTGGACAGAAGAGATCTATTTTTTTCCTAAGGAGATGTTACTATCTTTCATTTTCCAAAGCCATGCTGTTCAAATAGAAGTAATTTTGGTTTTGCCAAAAAACCTCCAATTTAGCTATCTAGTGAAATAACTCCCACCAAAGTACATTGACCCTACATTGACAGGCAGATGAAATTTAAAATATTATGGTAAAATCCTGGTATTCTGATACATTATGGCAAAATATTGCCAACTTAAGCATTCAAACAATGCATAATCATAACATAACATGTAATCCATAATCATAACCTGATATTAGACAGCCTGTTTTTTGTTCTCTAATAAAAAACCACTACTGTTGGCAAATTTTATGAGGAGGAGTAGGTATACTTCAGGTATTTGATGGGAAATAAGACTCCTGTAAATAAAAAAGTCAAGCTGTATCACAAATTTAATACAGAAGTGGTCATAAGTGTGACAATTGCTTGTTTTCTTCTTTGTTGTTTATGTTTGATTATGCAAGTGTTGTTTCAGTATCTTTTTTGCACAAGTTAATATATAGATGAAAGAAGAAATCTAAAATTCTTTGTAATTCAAGTACAAAAGAGCAGTAGTCTCTCCTTTTCTCTCTGCATCCCACCTTCACATACCTTTTGATAAGCTGCACAGAAAGAACACACACTTTAAAAAAGGAAAATGTTGGCAAGCTCTGCCCTCAGCTTCTCAGCAGTTGTAATGATGATCAGCAGAAGCATTGCAGGGGAATGATTCTCATGAAAGCATCAGGCAGCTCTCACTAGCAGTGTTGGAACTCTGGGCAAATAGATTCATTTACTCTCATCTATGAATGGTATTTTAAAGCTTTTTTTAATTTAGGAAGCAACAAACAGCACTAGTTATTCTACATAATAAGCATTAATATGTTACTCAGAGAAAGAATATTTATATTGTTGGTTGAGATTTTGTTCAGACAAAAAGGCTGATTTTTTTTGGTCAGCCTGTGCATAAAGTTATGCATGTTATGGCAAAGAGAATTTTCTAGAGGGCTAGCTTTCTAAATTAGCTTTAACTCTTCCTTTTGAAAATGCCCTCCTGAACTCTTTTTAAATGAAAAAAGACTAATGAATATATAGATAGGAATTGAAATACAAATATATTAATAAAGTTCAGTAGATAAATCCTG
>NW_010179009.1:20102-26237 GCF_000695765.1 Mesitornis unicolor
AAGAGGAATTATGTGCATCATTGTCAAGTAATCATTCCTATTTCCATTGACATTAACAGCCAAGCCTTCTGGATGACTTAATGTTTATAAAATCAAATAAGCTAATGTAAAAGCCCATACAGCAACTTTATAACCCCTCATGTAGAAAGACTGACAAAAGGTGAGAAACTGCCATTAAAGCTTTAATAAGTGTTATATGGTCACATGTAAAGTTTGGACAAGAATGAAACACCCTTAGGGAATTCATTATTTACAGAGTTGAAGGGTATATGATAGAATCATCAAATTGTCTTCATTCTTTATTTTCATCAATAATTCAGATTAAGATGCCATGCCCTGTTGCAACCTCAGCAATATATCTAAACACTGTCTTTATTTATACTAAATTATTTCCATATTTGGCAGAACCTCTCAGCCATGTACTTGTCTGCAGTTGACTCAGATCTCAGCACAGCAGTACCATGAGATTGAACCTCAGACTTTAAACTTCCATCCTGCTAAAGAGACCTTGAAGAAGAGTTTACTTCGTCTATAAAACTTCAGAAGTCTGACTGCAGTACACATTCAAAAAGGATATGCTAGATGCTTTTCTAACCAGCAGAGATTAGTGCATCCACAGAATCACAGACTGGTAGGGATTGGAAGGGACCTCTTGAGATCATCCATTCCAACCTCCTGCTAGAGCAGGATCACCTAGAGAATATCACACAGGAACACATCCAGGTGGGTTTTGAAGGTCTTCTGAGGAGACTCCACAACCTCTCTGGACAGTCTGTGGAGACACCTTCTCTGTTGAAGCTAGAAGTTAGTCTAACCTGCTAGGTTTCCACAATTGTCTCCATCTCTAAGAGTTACTGGAGGCACATGAGACCCAATAACTGCTTTATCAAGAGTTAGAGAAGAAATAGTTCCCAACTTATGGGAAATGAGGAACAGAGCAAGGTGACTATGGGAGTAAAGGAGGTCCCATACTTGAAGAACGTGAAAGAGGAGGAGCAATTCATGAGATGGAAATACAGTATAAGAAGAACTTCTTTTCCCCAAGCAGCCTCTCAACCTTGCCAGTCTCTTTATTTTGCCTAGGAACCACAAAAACAAGTGTGTCCACGTCCTAGTCCATTATTGACTTGTATCCTCTACCCTTTACAATACTCTCAGGTATGCATCTTGATCCCACTGAATCCTCTCAGCTATTCTCTCTCATTGCTTTACAGATAGAAAACTAAGATGGAAAAATTTAGTATCATCTACGCTTCTGCAAAGCTTTGAGGTAGCTGTGACTGTTAACAAAACAGTTTTGCAGGAGCAATAGAATAATACAACAAGCTAGTGGGTTTTTTCCCTGCAGTCCCTGTGAAATGGCGAAAATTATCATTGACTCTCAAACAAAAAATAAAATAAAAAAGAAGATGGGTTGTTGTCATACTCACTTTAAGAGGGCAAGGGCACAAAAAAAGTATCCACATGGATTGAAGCCATAGAACTTTACAGAAACCTGCTGTCAAATGCAGGTAAATTGCCTTATTTGGCATAAGCTGAAAAAATTTCTAACACAAAGAAAATTCACAGGAAAAAAAACAGGAGACACTCAGAGATGCCTACATTTCTTTGAATATTCTCGCCTATTTTTTGTTCCACTTTTTCCAGTGGCTTAAACCCAACTCTGTTTAAATTAAGCAACTGAATTATCACCTTGCTGTCTTTGTATTGCTAAGGTGAGGAGCTAAAACAGGTGAGTTTGTCCCTTCCCAAGCTCTCTGGACCCTCACAAGTTCATCTTACTGAAAAATTCAGCATCTGCAGAGAATGAGCCTCTTCTAAAGCTACAACTAAAAATAGATCTGAAAACACTGCTGACAGAGGAAGAGTTAAGTATTTCTGACCTTCATGCTGTATGTTGTGATAAGTCCAGTATTACTCTTAAGCGTCAGATATGCCACATCGAAAATGTTGATTGTTCTGTTAACCTAAGATATTTCTATTAGTGTCTTAAATCAATGCCAAATATTGTATTGACTGAAAAGAATTTTTTCAGGTAGAACTTTAATTACTTTAAGTTTCATCTTGTCCTTCAGGTTCTTGACAGATTATCATGCTATTGTGGGACTAATTCTTGTTTCTGTCTAACTGACTAGAACATGAATTCAAAGTATCTCCGATCTACATAAACTAATGTTTAATTGCTCAAGTACACATTTATAAGGAGCAATTCATTTAATGTCAAAAAGACTGTTTTTGACCCTGCCTGTTTTGGATAAACTCTCTCCATTAGACACATATGCTCTAAACAGCCCTCTATTAGTGGAACCAATTATGCATTTTGACTTTTTCAAGTAGTATGAAATAGTTAGATATGCTTGAAAACTTTAACATCAAAATTTTTCAGTAAGTTGTAGGCTTTCTTTTGGGGTTCATTTATTCCTTAAACTGATTTTATCAATAAAGACTCTAGCACCATCCCCGTAAAGCCGGGTATATATTGGGAAGAAGTTTTTCCTTTCCAAAGCGCAACAGTAAATAAATAATATAAAGATCAGTATAACTGCATCGAAATGAAGCAGACATTCAACTTAAACCCCAGGAAAGGTAAAGTTTCATAAACATCTAGCATAGGCAAGCTCTTTGTCTTCCAATGGGTGCATACTGAGCATTATTTGGACACCATTTATCTAGAACCAACATTCTGTATATAAAGAAAGCACAACACATTATGAGTAGATTGGTAGAGATCCCAGATCTTTAATGCCATAAACTTGCATGTGTTTGCAGAAAAGCTATGGGTCCACTTGTTTAACAGAAAGAGGCTTCACATTTGAAAAGTCAATTTCCATTCTAACTTTTCTTCTAAAACACATCCTGCCTCCTCTCTGAATTTATTTAGGAGAAAGCAATTTTTTGATGACGCAATTTTTTGTGTTTTGTCCACTTGTCGACTATACAACTATCCACTTGCTGATTTCAAATTGAGCTGTTACCATTTCATTAAGATTTGGCTTTTGCCTATCTTTTCTTAGTTTTCTTCTTGGGTTATTAATCATAGAAGTCCCAATATCTTTCCTCTTCAGGGATAATGCAGACATAGAATCACTTCTACAGCTAAAGTTGAAACACAGAATCAAATTTAGCCCTTCAGCCGGCACAAGCATGTTACAGGTCAAGTCTGAATTAGATCTAAACCTTTTATCGCAAGTCACAATGGGAACATTTATCTTTTTTAAAATAGCAGAACTTTTGACTGAATGTGCTTCTAATAAGCCATATTTTAGATAAAAGACAGTGAGAAAGTATTTCTTTTCTTCTTTTTAAAGACTTTTCATATCCAAGTCTAACTTTTCTTTAGCAAATATGATACAAAATGTAGGGGGAAAAAGGAGTGTAGGATTAAATAAATAAACAGTGTTTTGTCCCACTTTTCTATGCCTTTGCTGCAGTTATTTCATCAGTTTTGCAGCTACATCAGTTTTGCTCTTTCCATGCCTCCCCAGTTCACTCTTGAGAGCTTTGCGGAAGACGATGTCAAAAGTCTTACAGCAGTTAAGAGGTATGACATCTTCTGTGATTCCCAAAACTGCACGTCCAGGAGTGTCACAGGTGGAAACTGCATCAGCCCTACGGGACTTTTCTTGTCTGACCCATGCTGGCTTTTAGACAGCTCTTTTTTTATTTTCTTCTAGGCACTTCTCTTATATAGGATATAGAAGTGCAGAACAGATGAAACCCTGGTGAGTAAACTCCAATTGTGATGGTCAAATGCTGTCCTTGAATCAATAGAAAGGACTACCACTTGATCAGGTTCTTGTAATATCTCAATGGCCATGCAGGAGTCACTTCCAGACCTCCAGCTTTCATTCTGGCATGACCTAAAGGAGGTCAATTGTTCAACAGAAAGAGCAGAGTACAAATCTGGGGCGAAAAAGACTTTAAATTATACCAGCTTGTATCCCAGAAGTTGAACATCCCTTATAACTTCATTTAAATCTCAGAGATGTATTCAAAAAGACCAAGTTTCTGACACCAAACTCTAAAGAATTATTAAGCCTCCCTGTTTCTAGAATAAATGAATCTCCTTTGCTTGTCTGAAACTTTAGATAAAGATAACTTTCAAAGTAAGAACACTTTGCTAAAAAAGTACACATTAACAACTAAATGATGAAAAGCCCATTAAAAAAAAAACAACAGTTCGCAGTTCACTTGCTTTTTTGTCTGTTCTTCATAACAGAGTTTTGGTCAGCTGCCATTTGCTTTCTCCTTGTGTCCTGCAGCTGACAGCAGACTTGTAGATGAACTGATCAGGCAAACTGAGAGATGCTTCTCCGGTTGCGATCATTTTTCTTTGCCACCTCAGGTGGAGCAGGAGATAAAGGAGCGCTCTCAGTGGCAGTGGTGTAGTTCCAATGGTAAATTCTTTTGCAGAAGTCCTTTGTGCTACTAACCCCTCCCTGAAGGACTCACTCAGCCACATTTCTCTTAATTTACAGTATTTTGTAGTACCTAAGGTAGCAAGCTTGAAATCAATAGTGTTTTCCCATATTAAAATAATAATTTAAAAAAATAGAGATGAGAGAAAACAGTTAAGTCAGAAGCAGAAAGGAAGTGAGAGGAAATAGCTGTAAATTCCACAAGATCCAATTTCTTTCTCCAGTTTCTGACAATAGAAGTCATCACCAGATTCTCTGGAACATGATATAACAGAGAAAATATTTCAGAAAGCACATTATCATGTTCTGTAGCGCTGAGCCATTATACCTTTCAATGCCAGTGGGACATAAAGGCTATTTGAAAGAAAAATGTGTCATGCAATCTCCTTCCACATTGCTTTCTGTCTTTAAGATCTTACTTTCTCCCTCTGGTTTCTCTATGTCTGTAAAAGAACTGCATTTTGGACCAGGCTATTGATCATTCTGCATGACAGAAAACAGAATCAAATGTCTTTTGGGATGTCTTTTGGGTTCTTTGAACGTCAATGTGTTTCCAAATAAACTACTGTAGTAGCCAAGCACCACACTTGCTCTCAGATGCCCTTCTAGGTGCATTTTTTCAGGTTGTGATGCAACGTGGATAAAGTAAGTGAGAAAAATTTCAGTCAAGCACTGTGCATTTTTTAAATCTTGAAGGAATTGATCTCTCAGCAGTTCATGAGGTTCATTAGCATCAGTGCCTTTACCTCCATGATCTTTGGATGTTTTCTGAGACAACATTTATAGGGAGAAAGACTATGTTTCATTAACTGGAAAAATGGATAAAGTTGTCCTCAGGCATTGTGCTACTATCCCATATTCTACCAGTCCTTCTGTTTAGCCGTAACTTCTTTGCCTCATCATTCCTAGTTAAGGCTAAGATACTGCTTTTCTCTATTGCACAATGCTTCCACTCTGCACTCAAAGCAGTTGGAGTGAGAATGGTCCTCTTACAGTATTATCAGCTGTGGGGAGGTATGTAGATAATAAATCTATGCACACTTAGTATTATCTTCACAAATGCTGCTTGGAGTTTTACAGATCTAAATGCAATTGATTACTTGGACACATTTACACAGCAATCATTGATCTTTGAGTCAGCTATCCTGGGCTTAAAAAACAAAACAAACAAATCCTGTTCATTACACCACTGCCTCTCCTAGTCTCTGACCAGAGGAAGAGAAAGCAGTGCCTCTAAAGACAGTCCTTAGTGGTGATCACTGGCAGGTGATGTTTGTCATTACAAAAATTATTCAGAGCGCAAATAATTCCACAGAATGAGGAAATATGTCATTATTCACACATGCTCATCCCCTGAATGTTCTTAATTGCTAGTAAAAGTCTTCTGATAATCACTCAACCAAGTGAGGGACTAGATATATATGTATCTTATGAACTAAACAAAAGGAACTGTCAATTTATGGAAACTTTAAACAGAAATTCTAGTTTACTCCGGTAAACAGCATTTACACTTTTTTTTTAAAAGTCTGTACCCTTCTGTAATTTTTTTTTTTATTTTGCAATCAAAAGTTATTCTAAAAGATCTGAGGAAGGATTTGCTTCTTTCTGATTTTTAGCACTTACCCATAAATGCTATCTAATCCCTTTATCAACCTTTGAATATGCTTTTTCATCATCTTCAAGAAATATGAGTGATACCCTGCCCCAAATTCCTGCT
>NW_010179009.1:26268-29217 GCF_000695765.1 Mesitornis unicolor
AAATATTTTCTAAAAGAACTATACCATGACTAAAGTCATGACATAACAAACATCTGCTTGATGTGCAGCCCTTTATCAACTAAATGTTTATAAAATCATACTACTTGCTTCACTTAGTATTCTGACAGAAACAAGATTCTGTCTTTTCTTAAGATCTCCAGAGGCCTTTATTCATGTCCTTTCTCCACCTCCACCTCTTCAGTAGACATGAACATGATCTACCTGGATGGTCTCTGCCATGGCTGCAACATCCCTCTTCATTGAAATGCTAGAACAGGAATATTTATGCAGAATTTGGCCCATTTCTGGAGGAATTACATTGCTCTAACTTTTATCACTTTTTACTTTAAATAAGTCAATAAATAAGTATGCTTGCCAACTTTTTCCCTTTTCTGAGAGGACATTTCTAGTCGATGTCATGGACTACATTGCCAGCTCTACCAACCCATTTTTGACGTATTAAAATTTGTGCTTACAATATTACTCATAATGTTATAATAAGTGACACTTTTATTTAAATGTGATAATTTTAGTTTTTCAACAGATTTTTATTTTTTTGTATTCAGTGTTGGTATGTCACTGGTAGTTCTACCTCAAATACCTCTTTATGAAATAACTATTCTGGTAATCGACTACATAGCTTTAGCAGTTTAATAACAGACAGACCAAGGCAAAAGATACAATATATATCAGCAAAACAGTTTCTGAAAGGTCTAGTTTTTCAGGGCTTCCAACTTAGTCCTTTCAGAACTGATTAAAAAAAAATTTGGAACTTTGGGTTATTTTTAAATACACAAAATAGGATGTTTTGTTTCCCACCATATTTCATTGAGAGAAAATAATAAAATTACTACTGTCTTTCCCTTTTTTTTTGGTATTTACACTCCTGCTAATGCAAAAAGGAAACTCCCTGATTTATTACAGAAAAATTCTCAATTCTGAATCGATTGAATTTCCTTTGCATAGATAATTCTCCTAACTGAGGACTTAAAACTAAGTTTAAGTTGGGGATCCAGACACAGAAATTAAGACTATATAATATTTCATATCTGGTTTTAAGCCTTTTTTTCCTCCCAACTTAGCTGTTAGCAGTGGTGAAGAGAGTGTGTAACCTATATTCAACTGTCAGAGGCAAATTTTATGTGACTAAATTGGAATTATACATAAATTGTCTGCACAATCCTATGAGATTCGGTGATGATCAATTTCTCTCAGGAAGATAGCATCCCTTGGGAAAGTTATCACTGTCAAGGCTACTTAAATAGTGATCTCATTTTTAAAGGCAGATGAAAAATATTCAAGCTCATGTGGTTTCTATTTTAAATAAATTTATTCAGTTTGCAGGAATAGAAGGCAGTTAAAAGTTATGAGTAAAGATAAGAAACCAGGTTTGAATTCATCCAGTCTACTTACAGACTTATTTTCTGTATTTCTTCTAGAAATACAAAAATCCTTAACCTAAAGTAAAAGGCAAGCACATGGCTAAAATATGAGGGACATCCCATGGGGAAATTTCTTGTTTGCAAAGTGTTTAGTGTGAGCCTATGTTTCCACTGTGGGGAGGGGGGGGGGAAGCTGGATTTAAACACATTCTTGAAGTTAAGCACTTGCTTGAGTGCTTCCCTGAATTGAAGCCAAATTGAGGGATATAAAAAACTAATAAATAAGGAAATTCAGAATGGTTTGAAATCCATCTAGCATGCACTCCTGGAGGATTTGTGAAGCCTTAATTTAATACCTACGCATTTCTGACACCAGTATAGTAATACCACAAAATAAACCTGTGCAAGCCAGGGAAATGGAAGTCTAAGACATCATCCAGCATTTGAACAATAGCTTACTTTATATTTCAAAAAGCAAAATCCAACTTACCTGGGCTAGAAAAATCAGAATAGAATGAAGAAACAGTAGAATAGGAGTTTTCACAAGGCACATTAGAAAGAGAGGTTATACATCAGTGACGTTATAACCCATGAAATGGAGGATTTCTCTTTGTTTCATGGAACAAGTAACCTAATGAAGATTTACATGTGTGTGATAAGTGATGGCTGATTTAAAGGACTGTGTGACTTCATGTTAGTTTATGTAATCCCAGTTATGTGACATAATTTGTCATTTTAAATATTTTTTTGTCAGCAAGGACATCTGCTGTCATTTGAAACGTGCCTGTGCAATCTGAAAAACTGTATAATCGCTTTCACTTCCATCCCCACTGGAGTTATTCACTGATTGCCTAACGTCTCATCTCACATGGCAGAATTTCACAAATTCTGTTTCTTCTGAAAGTTTGGAGCACACCCTAAAAAGTACAACAGCTGCGAACAGCAGTGAAAGTGTGAGTGGAGGGGGTCAGCTGGAAAGAGTACAATCAGAAATACTTCTTCAAAAGTTGAGTTCAGCTTGCAGTCTGAGGCTGGAGAATTTGCAAGGCCTCATAGGATATCTAAATGCCGCCTAGGAAAGCAATACGGAGAATCTGGATTTCTTTGTCAATATCATAAAGTTAATCCAATGAATTCTGCATTTCCGTTACAAACACTCCAGTACATATACCTGGACTTTAGTAAGGACATGTACCTGGACATTTGACACTGTCTCCCACAGCATCCTCCTGGAGAAGCTGGCTGGGCATGGCTTGGACAGGCATACGCTTTGCTGGGTCAAAAACTGGCTGGATGGCCGAGCACAGAGAGTTGTGGTGAATGGAGCTAAATTCAGTTGGCAACCTGTCACAAGCAGTGTTCCCCAGGGCTCAGTTTTGGGGCCAGTCCTGTTTAACATCTTTATGAATGATCTAGATGAGGGGATTGAGTGCTCCCTCAGCAAGTTTGCAGATGACACTAAGTTGGGAGGGAGTGTTGATCTGCCTGAGGGTAGGAAGGCTCTGCAGAGGGACGTGGATAGGCTGAGTCAATGGACTGAAGCCAACTGTATGAGCTTCAACAAGGC
>NW_010179010.1:0-433 GCF_000695765.1 Mesitornis unicolor
GGGGGAATGGCAGTCGGTTAAAAGACACTTCAGGAATGTAAACATCAAAACAGAAGCCATCCAGCCACGCTGTTATCCCCCCCGCGCCGCCCGGGATAGCGCCCTGGGCTGCCTCGGTAGCGGGGAAAGAGCAGGGCAGCGTGAGGCAAGAGGAGGAAGTTGTTACTATCATCGGGTTTTTCGTCTGTAAACTTTGTTTTGCGCGTATGAAGTTTTAATTTCGGTGCTACCTCGGGGGGTGCGATGAGACCCGCCAAAGTGGGGGGAGGCGTCCCGGGGCTTCTCCGACAAGTGCAGCCCCCATTTCCATATTGATGAAAGGTGAAATGTGCCCGGCGGTGGCAGCGTGACCCCCGCATCGCGGCGAAACGGCTTTTGTCTGAGGTTGTCGGGGTCCCGCTAAACAGTTACGGCAGGCGGACACAACAATTAA
>NW_010179010.1:464-6332 GCF_000695765.1 Mesitornis unicolor
TTGCAGCCTTATAGGCAGTTTATTGAGAGCAGAGCGAACTTAAGGAATAGCTCTGCATTGCCGTCCGATTGTGCACGGTGTGTATTTTTGTGCTTCAGTTAATAATCTGCAACCGGCTTAATGGCTCTGTAGTGCCAAAGGAATTGGTTTTCTCCATTTACTTCAGCAGGCCTGAGTGAAGCTGGTGTTCTGACTGCTTTTTTCAATGCATTGACATGAGAGGAGAGGATTTAACTTGGCAGCCTGAACAAATGCTCTATCAAAGGTTTCCTAAGAGACAGTAGGAGAGCGGGGGAGATGAATGACCTGGGGTAGTTTTAGGGTGCTACCTATGCAAGCTTTCTTTTAAATATGAAATGGCCATTTAGGACTCTGAATAAAACTGCATGGATCAGAAAGGCGACAGGCTTATAAAATTTAAAAGGGCAAAAGCCCATTAATGCTGTGGCAAAACTTTGGCTCCCAGCTCTGGTTGAGTAGTTCCAACTGCGTTGAAGTGCCAAGCTTTTAAGGAATCTTTAGCAACAGCTTCTTTCCAGCTGCAGTATGGACCTTGGACTTGCACACTGGAAGGTTAATGGTGCAGCCTCTCCTCCCCGGGCAGGGGAGCGAAGGCGAGGGTAAGGACACCAGGGGTAACCAAGAGGTGAAGCAAAACCAGGGGGGAAGGGGGAAGAGCGAGCCCTATGCTGGGAGGTGCAATTAAACCTCTTATTGGTGGAAACCTGCTCAGGTTTTGATACTGAGGTCTTGATACCATGGCACGGTGGGAGAACTCTAACTCAAAAGTATTACCTGCACCAGCAGAAAAGTTTCACAGAGGATTATAGCAAAACTAAACACTGCTGTCTTTGGGAGGGTAAGGATCTTTCTAACAAATATAGTTGGTCTTGGATTCAAACCTCCACTTCCTTCTCTTGCTTGGGGGAAATGTACTGTGGCATCAATCTTTTCTTGGTGGGGCTTGGTGCAAGTCTGTGAATGCCAGAAGAGTTGCTCTGACCTCTTTCTGTTCAAGTTGAGGATGTTGAAACACCAGCCATCAAACAAAAGACACATTGAAAGCAAGATCTGCAGTGGAGCACGTGTGACTTTGAGGCTAGTTGAGTGCATTTGGTGACTGTTTTCCTCAGAGTTTGGGATGGGAGAGGGGAGGAGAAAGAAAAGGCTGCTTATTTTTAAAGTGAGGTTATGGAAAACATGACTTTAAATCCTCTAAATATCCCACTTTCAAGGACTTTTCTTCTTTTTTACATTTGCTTTTAAACATCTTATTAAAATGTCTTGATTTCTACTTCTTTACATGTTTATCTGGTTGCTAAAGTACAAGAAGAGTATTTTTCCCTATGGATGTGAGGAGGACCAGGAATTTTGCATCTTCTTCCACATAAAAACAAACAAACAAAACTTGTAATTATACTTTTTTTTTTTAAATTTTAAAACAGTTTCTCGAACTTAATTGACAAATTGTGATTTGTAGCTACTCAAGATCACACTGCCTCAGAAAGTGGCTAATCTAAAAATTATTCTGTAAATTGTAATTTAAATTTACTTTGGGCTTCCAGAATTTAAAAAGAACACCCTTGGGACCAGTCAATACAGGTATGTAACCTGCCAATGACATTCATGTCAACATGGACACATGCTGTTATTGTTTACATTGTTTACAGTCCACAGTACCTTAAATAAACATTGATCATGATTAGAAACAATAATTGAGTCTGTGGCAAAAGATCAATGAAAACTTTGTTTCAGGAAAGAAGTGAGTTGCTGTGTGTATATACAGAGAGTGTTTTGTGCTGTCTGAGATGAAATAAAACTGTGATCTTAATGTGGTATACAATTCTGTTTTTAGAGTATTTTAAGAAGCCCGCAAAAGATAATAGATCAGTTTCGGCATCATCTGAAAGATTTGTCCTGATCAGCGACAGTTATGAGAGGTGGAAGGAGGCTTTGTAGCACGTTTCCATTCATAACTTTTCTTGGGAGTTGCTTGACCTTTACCCCACATCTCTTCCACTTTTATAGGCTCCAAAGGTTTTGTGTCTACAAAAAAACCCAAACAACCAAACAACAAACCCAACCAAAACAACAAACCCTCATGGATGGCAGTTAAATCACTGCTACTATGGTTGGAGACAATGTTGGCTGGTTTTTAGCAACTTGATGTTTGTACTAGCAGCCTGGAAAGTCTGGTTTCTCTCCTGAAAAGGAAGAAAAATAGATCCCAGAAAGGAAACAGCAGTGGAATTCCTTTTGCCTTCTGCAGTGCTGTTGATAGGCTTCAGGATCCAGCCTTTTTCGAGTTACACGGAAGACAGAGTGACCACAAGAAATGGATGAAGGGGCTGGCCAGGAGCTAGTGGTGGCTGCTGTGCTGCTGTCACAATTTGGGTGGGTGGTCAGATGCTGTGGAGGGAGGGAGCTGGGATTGTTATGGCTTTACCTGGGAAGCCTGTTTCTCATAAATAAGTAGGACTGCAGTTAATGCCTGTGGTAACAAATTTGACCACTATGCAATTGGCTGATTTGTTCACTCCTAGTTAGACCAATTTTTGTGAAATCCTATCCTGTATTAGGCAAAGCGGCAAGAATATTGCTGAAGAGTTCAGAGCTGGTTTATGTTTGTTCTTGTCAACTGACTGTTGTGGGATGAGGAACACAAGCCCTCTTTATCCATTTAGATGTGTTTTGCGGGAAAGCACAGCGAACAGTGCATCAGTACAGACCACCACGAATGGACACTGATATACCTCCTGCTCAGATGTTGTATGCTTTCCATTCACTGAGTTTAGGTGTAGGTAAACTTTCCTGATAAGTTGAGATTGTCAGTGGTATCAGAAATAATTTCTCCTTTAAAATGGTGTCTTTGGCTTAAAAACAAAAGGTCTGTAAATCAAAGTATTGCTTTGTGATAGTATTTCCCCCTTTCACTTTTTTTTCTAAAAGCAAAAACTTCTTAGTAGCAATTCTCAAATTTATTTATTTCCATTGGGTTTCACATGATCATTAGCATTCAGCTTGGTTAACATCAGAAAATTTTAAAGGTCATATAAGCTGCAAGAGAAATGTCCAGGCAATTGGTTATAATAGATCTCCACAGTTTGACTGTTGGAGGCAGTAGTGTATTAAGAGAGTAGGAGATGGTCTTACACTTGTTATATGTTATTTTTGGTTCTAATAGTTTAAGATAACACCAAAGTTTACATTGCCTGCAAATATGAGGTTTTGTGACTTCAGTACAGTGCCTGTACTCTTCCCTTTATAGAGCAGGGCAAATTTGCATGGGTATTGTGTATCTAGTAGAAAAAGGAAAGTTATTCTAAGGTAGACACTTTCCATCTAATTTCTCCTTTAAGTGTCAACAGAAATTAAGTTACTTCACAGGGGATTACATTGTTAAAAGTACCTGCCCTTCTGAAGGCCCACATAGGTGGTGATTTGATCCAGGCCACCTATAGCTTCCTTCAACTGCTTATACTTTTTAGACCTTTAGCAGAGGATAGGAGATTTGTACTCCTGTATTGAGTCCTGGAACTGCCAAAGGCAATTTCTTCCAATGGGGAAGGGGTGATGGTTGATGCTTTTTAAAATAAAGTTTAGTATCTAATGAACTACCTAAGCTTGAAAAGAGACTTATACCCTTTTCATGGATAATTCAAGTATTTTGTCTAGTGTATTAATATGAAAGTAATCACATACAAGCTATCACATTAACATTCCGTTAAGATAAATGTGGGAAGTGTATCCCTTGGTTGGTAATCCAGCATTTGTTTTGACTCTATAATAGAGCAGCTTTGACTTGATTCCTAAAGTGAAGCAGGAAGGCTATTGGCTCAACTCAAGGGGGGAGGGAGGAAAAGAAATTGCTCAAAGCCCATTAATATGCACGACACTACAGACCTGTGGAAGTGTCATAAAACTGTGCATTTGGATTGCCCCAACTGCCCATTGTTTATAATTTGATTTTTTTTGACTGTGTATGTCAGTGGATGGTGGAGAGCTGATTTATAAAACTGATGTCCTCATGCTAAGACACCCTTCTCCAGTCCTATGAAACCTACCCAGGCAATTCTCTGACTGCCTGATCCATGGGCAGTGTTATTCTCTCCCTGTAGAACCATATTCCAGTTTCGTGGTAGTCAGTTATTGCCTGTGAGCACTGAGAGCCTGTGGTTGCTGTAGGCCTTTTTTTTTTTTTTTTTTTTAACCAGAGAAAAGCAGTGCTATCATGGGTTTGACTTTGGAAATTGGAACAGCTCTAACCTATGGATAATACGTATGTGTCATCAAAGACAGTGGGAGAATGAAAGCCACAGGCTTTGTGCATCTGATAGAATCATGCAAAACCAGCATGGGAGTTGTTTGTTGTCTTCATTTGGTTGTCTTCAAATCTGTCTTCTTGTGATGTTCTAAACTCTGGTAACTGGTAAAAATCTTCTGGTGACTCATTTTAGAAGTCAGTCTGGTCAGGACAGTGTTAACTAGAGAACACGAACTGGTTGATCTAATGTACAAATGTGGATAAACTCTGCCCCACTCATATTGCAGCTCTTTCTGCCTGTAAAAGATCATTTGCCATCTTTGCTGATTAGGTAAAAACATACATGCTTGAGAAGTAAGAGAAAAAGAAATACACTGACAGCAAGTTTGTGTTGTCTTTGGATTATTTTTTTTTCTTTTGAGACAGCAGAGCTGCAATGACTGACTTGCTGGCAGAGTGAATGGAATTTGTCTCTTGGAGATTTCTAGATAGTCTCATAACTAATCAGAAGGGTTTATTTATTGGGACTGCAGTGACATAGATATATGACAGAATAGTAGAGGCTTCAATTGGCCATTTAGTAGCAAAAACAGTTCCCTTGATGAATATCTGCCTGTTTCTTGGCTGTATTCCTGATTCCCTCTGAGAACAGCAGAGCCTTTTAGGCTGCCCTGAAATACACACCTCCTGTATCTCCATCAGTAAATTCTGAAGTGCAGGTTTCTCTTCCTCTCTTGTTTTTGAACACACATTCCAAAACCAGATGAACTGATCGAATGCAGGCTTACTGTGTAAATAAGGGCATCGTGGGATGAGGGAGCAGTGCAGGGCAATGCTGAGGCTGCCTTACTGCTGGGCACATGAGAGGATTTGAAATTGGACTTCCCTGGAAATTGCCTGGTCTTACATTGATGTTCAGAAGAGGTGTTTTCCCTACTCTAATTGTGATTTCTTCCTCACCAAAGGTAGAAATAGTCTTAAGCTCATAAGGTTTCTTAATTTTTTTCTTCTATGCTGTTCTCTTGGGCATAGTCCGGGTTGTTGTCCAACACCCACCTGGTAGATGCGCATCCTCCAGTTCAAAGTTTACCATCCGCCTTTGATTGTTTTAGAGATGTGAGAGTGTGATGAGGGGAAAAAAAAACCACTACAAGAGAGTTGAGTGTCACTAAGGAAAGGTTCAGGACCCCCACCCCTACAACTACCTCCACTTTCTCAAGGAAGCAAGAGAAGCTCACCAAGCTGCCATCCTGCTGCCCCAGTGCCTGCTTTGAGCAGTATTTCTGTTCATGCAGCCAGAAGCCCCATAGATGGTTTGAAAATGAGAAATAGTTTACTTATCATTGCTTTAACATAACCCTTAATCTTCCTTAGCATTGCACATATCTCTGAGGTTCTGGCTGTTGTAAATGATGAGAGGGCCTTATAAATAGGAAAACTTTCTTAGAGAATGTTTCTGCTTAAAATACATTGTAAAAATACAAGTTTCTGCAGCTAGAGTGGTTTGAAAACAAGCACAGTCACTTTTTCATTTTAAAACTATAACATATTCATAGGTCAATGGAAGACCTATTTGGTTTTCTCCCTCCTCCTTCCCCCCCCCC